>NW_028318575.1:802500-1105000 GCF_062004578.1 Staurois parvus | reverse complement strand
TTGATTGATTGATTGAATGATTGATTAGTAGATAGATAGATATTAAATTGAATAATTAATAAAAAAAATCCACATTATTATTGTGTGACTCAAATATAAATATCACCTGACAAAAATAAAATTACAAAAAACTAAAAAGCAGAAAAAACATCCAGCGGCTACCACTTGACAGTGCAATCACCGCACTCGACATACAAATCTAAAAAAAAGTAAAAGCAAAATATGTGTAAAATTGCAAAGTAACTCAAAATACCTGTAAAAAATCAAATCATGTGCAAATTGTAAGAAAAGTGCAAAAACCACTATAAACAGTCAAAGTGTAATAACAAAGTAAAGAAATATATATATTCACATAAATAATTAAATCATGTGATAATTTCATATATATCAGATAAACACATAATAAAGCCCCATACCACAACCTCGTTGTAGATGCAAGGGATAAATATATGACTACGTTTACAATAATATTTCAATATAAATAACCAATCTGATAAAAAAAAAACGCCCATACACAGTCCAATTCCATCGTGAGATGATTCCGTCGTAAATCTTCTTTAGTGCTAAAAACTCCTCACCAAAAAATCACCAACAACAAGGTGCCGGTCACCTATGGGTATCCTCTCACCTGCTATTCTGAACCCCACAATGCAAATGGAGGTCAACAGCGCTTGTGTATAATGATGGCACAGGTCAATCCCACACTCGCTTCTTCTCTCATATAATCTCAGTCTTCAATAAATATATTTCATGAAAAGTATAAAGTGAGAGCTATGCATTATGTAGTATGCCAAAAAATAATTATTAAAACATAAAAGAAATACACTCACAATGAAAGAAGTATCTGCACATGTATAATCCTCGACATTACAGGTAAAACATCCAACAAAATGGTGTTGTTGCCCTTCCCAGCGTGATGACGTCAATGCCCCCATGATGTGTTGCGCCCAATAATCTTTCTCAAAGGCTCCTAATGCCAAGAAAAAAAATCCATTTGGCCTGGAGCAGTTTTTTTTTTAATATTTAAAGTGAAACAAATGTCTGATTCCTTTAAATAACATGCCTGGTAGGTGCCCTAATCCTGGGGTGCATCCAGAGGCGGACTGACAATTCATGGGGCCCCCGGGCTATAGGGGATCATGGGGCCCCTGTGTCCTCGCCCACACCCAAAAAGGCCTATGAAAAAGCCAATGAAAGGTTCCAGGGGCATCACATGGGGCCCCCTTCTGACCCTGGGCCCTCGGGCAGTGCCCGAGTGCTCGAATGGTCAGTCCGCCCCTGGGTGCATCTCTTTGATGTACAAAAAGTGTTGCAGCAGTACTGACATTTACAGAGAAAAGTGTTTACAATTGACAGCAAATGACATTTCATTGCCAGCTAAAAAAAAAAACGACCATTTAAGGGTCTGCTATGTATTCTTTAAGACCTTTGAAGGAGTCTGTGTGCTTTTTTATCTTTGTAATTTCACATCCTACAGCAAGAATGAAAAAAAAATTGCCAAACGCCCCCCCCCCCCCCCCCAATACATAACAGTCCCTTTTAGTTTGATACAGATTTTAAGGGGAACTCCATCCAAAAAAAAAGTGCAAGGTCCTCCTAAAAATCCATAGTCTGAGCATGCAGTCTGTCCAGCCTAGGGGCGGACTGACAACTCATGGGGCCCCCGGGCAATAGGGGATCATGGGGCCCCTGTGTCCTTGCCCAAACTCAAAAAAGCCTATGAAAAAGGTACCAGGGGCATCTCATGGGGCCCCCTACTGACCCCGGGCCCTCAGGCAGTGCCTGAGTTTCCAAATGGTCGGTCCGCCCCTGGTCCAGCCAGGAAAAGGTGGGAATGAGTGCACCCCTTCCCCCTCAAACCATAACAGGCCCCGTGCCCTCAACAAAGGAAGGTGGGGAGTGCCTTGGCAAAACCTTGTTGTCTCCATGTTGATGTGGACAAATAACTCTTCCATACAACCCTGGCCGATGGTTGTCAGGGTCTGTGGGTGGTACTTATCATAATGTGGAAGCCCCCTTTATTAATAAGGGGGATCCCAGATATTGCCCACCACCACGTGGGTTTTTTGAAAAATAAAAAAAACTTGTGTGAACGGAGTCTATGGGAGATTGCACAGAGATCGTACAGGTTGTATAGTATATGGCCAGCTTGAAAACAAAATTGAGTAGTGTATAAATATTTTTCAGGCAGATATAAAACACAATTTATTGCATGTCCTTTAAAAAATAATGAAATACAACTGGCACAGGTACCTAAATGTGTCTTGCTATTATAGCCTCTTGTCATCTCTTACAAAGCAGGATAGCGGATTGATAGAGAGAGGGGCAGCTATAGGAGCCAATCAGATTCTGCTGCATGCACATGTTCTGACAGGGAGCTTGCAGACAGGAGAAGAAAGCAGAGTGAGCTGATGACTTATCAGGGCGTTGCCACTCCTTCACCATCCAATCAGCAAACTAAGGCGAGTCAGTGGCACCATTCTATTCCTGAACCCTAACACAGACAGCGGTGTCACCCGTTTTGCTGTAGAAGAATAGGACCGTCCATGTACACCCACACATAAAGCTGTTTTCCTGGAGTTCAGCTTTAATTAATTTTAGAAAACAGATTTCTTTCTTTCCAAGAATTACGCTCCAATATGGAAATTTCTTAAATACACAACTGTCAGTGTGATGAAAGATCAAAGCCCGCTCTCTGGTTTATCTTGGTTTTGAACATAATTGAAGAGAAAGGAGGTAAAAAAAATAATTATTTCCCATCATTCCCGCACGTTTTTGTGGAATAACATATAAGCAGCTGTCCATAAAAACGAGATTTTACTAATTTGATTGCAATCAATAGCAAATACGAGCGCTCACCTACAACAGGAGCTAAAAATGGTGATATTGTGTGCTTTATGTCTGCATATATTGTCGTTTCTGATTGCTACGAGGAAGCAAGTGTTCGTTTTTTCCATCTTTTGGGCACTTGTTTAAAGCTGGCCATACATGGGTCGAATTCCGAAAGAATTTTCTTTAAAAAATGAAAGGCTTGGCTGGTTGAATTTCAAAATCAATGGTGGCACCATCAGATTACAAAATGCACAACATTTCTGATTTTCTAAAGAAAATTAGTTCAGAATTTGATCCATGTAGGGCCTGCATAACCCCTTCATGACCAAGATCAAAACAAACCCGGCCATACATGGGTCGAATTCCAAAAGAATTTTCAAAGAAGTTTTGTTCGAATTTCCCACCATTAGTGGGTCACAGCAATGGCCGATTTTCGAGCAACCACTGAAATTGAGTGATCAGGCATGTTGGAATTTTTTAGAAAAACAAACGAATTTTGAATCAATGATGGTAAAATCCTGCGAGAAATATAAAAGAAAAAGAAATGAGCATGAGCTGTTACCTGGAAAGAATCTTTTCTAAGAATTTTTGTCTAAATTTTGCACCACGAGTACTCGGGCATATCACTGCCCATCAGTGCAGCATATCAGTGCCACCTTACCAAAGCCTCTTCATTAGTGGCCATCAGTGCCCGTCAGTGCAGTCTCATCAGTGCCATCTACCTGTGCCTATCAGTTCCCCGCAGTGCCACTCACCTGTACCCAGCAGTGCCCATCATCAGTGCCATCCATCAGTGCTGCCCAACAGTGCCACCCATCAGTGCCCAACAGTGCTGCCAGTCAGTGCCCAGCAGTGCCACCAGCCAGTGCCCAGCAGTGCCGTCAGTCAGTGCCACCTCATCAGTGCCGCCTATCCGTGCTGCCTATGCATGCCCATCATTGCTGCCTATCCGTGCCACTTCATTAGTGCCCATTAGTGCCCATCAGCGCATGCTGGAGCACACAGTGCGCAGAAGTCGCCAACTGTCTGCAGAGTCAATAGCTAAAGACCTCCAAACTTGGTGTGGCCTTCAGATAAGCCCAACAACAGTGTGTAGAGAGCTTCATGGAATGGGTTTCCATGGCCGAGCAGCTGCATCCAAGCCTTACATCACCAAGTGCAATGCAAAGTGTCGGATGCCATGGTGTAAAGCACACCGCCACTGGACTCTAGAGCAGTGGAGACGTGTTCTCTGGAGTGACCAATTGTGCTTCTCTGTCTAGCAATCTGATGGATGTGTCTGGGTTTGGCTGTTGTGAGGAGAACGGTACTTGCCTGACTGCATTGTGCCAAGTGTAAAGTTTGGTGGAGGGGGATTATGGTGTGGGCTTGTTTTTCAGGGGCTAGGATTGGCCCCCTAGTTCCAGTGAAGGGAATTATTAAGACATTTTGGACAATTTCATGCTCCCAACTTTGTGGGAAGAGTTTGGGGATGGCCCCTTCCTGTTCCAACATGACTGCGCACCAGTGCACAAAGCAAGGTCCATAAAGACATGGAGGAGCCACTTTGGGGTGGAGGAACTTGACTGGCCTGCACAGAGTCCTGACCTCAACCCCATAGAACACCTTTGGGATGAATTAGAGCGGAGACTGCGAGCCAGGCCTCCTCCCCCGACATCAGTGCCTGACCTGACAAATGCGCTTCTGGAAGAATGGTCAACCCTCCCCATAGACACCCCCCTAAACCTTGTGGACGGCCTTCCCAGAAGAGTTGAAGCTGTTATAGCTGCAAAGGGCGGGGCCAACTCAATATTGAACCCTACGGACTAAGACTGTGGGGCCATTAAAGTTCATATGTGTGGAAAGGCATTTGGCCCAATACTTTTGGCAATATAATGTATCTGTGTGATTTGTTCCTTGTACCTATAGTAGGGCCAAGAAAGAATCATACATATTTTTTTTTGTCCTATTTAAACACAAAACTCGCACTAACACTAAATATAAAAGCTTTTTTTCTTACCTAAAACACACCTGACACCAACACTGCCACTAATTGATCCTTGCTCTGACACTAACTGCCATTACCTCTTATTTACACTGACACTAACAGACAGTAACATTAACTGACACTGACACACTGCCACTAACACCAACACCTATGCAGCCACTAACATAGACACCTACACTCACTAAGCTAGGCAAAGAACTGAACTAGGTAATTGTTTTTTTTTTCTTCAACAGATTTATTTTTTTTTTACTCAGCAGGTTTCTCCTTAGGCTTGGTTCACATTTGTGTGGTTTCCCTGCAGCTGTGTTGTCATTTGAATGGGCTGTATCCACTGAAAATATAGGGAAAAGGTCCCTGCTTGTTTTCAGAAAACTCAGCCGCAGGGAAACCGCATAGTGCAGTTCACAGAACATGAGGGTGTCAGTAGGATTATTTGTACCCCCACGCATCTTCTGAGCAGCAGTGTGTTTTTCTGTGCAGGTGGTTGCATGTAGGCAGGTGCAATCTGTTTTCTCCACTGTAGGTGGCGCTCAGCCTGAGTGGTACCACAGTCTGGAGAGGAAGTCAGGAGAAACTTGGTTTATCAATGGTTTCCTGGGTCACTGGGAAGCCATCCGGTTGGATGTCGCTGTTCCGTGTGACTCTGGAAGCCATCTTTAGTGAAGGCAGAGGTTACAGAAACCCTGGCTTACTGCAATTTCTGGCATTTATGCAAGTGGATAGTGTAGGGAGAGAGACCGACAAGGAAAGTGATTATTGGCAGGGAAAGGTTCCAGACGAGTTGGGCCAAGCTAGGGACTCACTATCCTATTAGAAAGCCTCCCTTTTTGGGAGCGGATCAGCCAGGTCACACTCCATCCTCTGAAACAGACGCTGTTGGTGCATCTCCTCCCACTGCATCTCTGCATTTGAACTTAAATGTGAGTGTTTCCCTAAGCAGTAATTTTTTGCTGGGGTGTTTGTAGTTTGGCATTCTGTTCAATACAAGTTCCAAATTGCATCCAGACTCTGTGTCTTTACTGCTGCCGCACCACGCTACTCCTTCCCACATGTGGGTGTGGGAGCAGGTGTGGTTCCTCAGTGGTAACAAGTGTGACCCTAGCCCTAGGGAGGAGGCATAGGTACAATCAGGACTTCTTTTCTCAGACAATAGGTGCAGGAACTCTCCCTTTCCAAGTCACCCCTTGTCTCCGCCCCCTACCCACCTCTGAGCACTGTTCCTTTGTTCCACCCCCTCCCAGTACCGCCCCTTTTAAAGAATACAGAACAGTATCATTTTGTGGTGCTCAGTAATTTGTATGGAATTTGTTAATGACAACAAGAAAAACAGTAAAATAGATCCCCTGCAGCCATCAACATTAGACCCCAACAGCATCAATAGATCCCCCAGCAACAATAGATCCACATTTTTATGATTTTTGGCCTCATAAGCATGGATGTTATTTATCTAGCATTGCATTTGGCTAATGTAATATGGTCAGTTTAGAAAAAAAATGGCCTTCTTTCCAGGCAAATGTAAGTCCTAAATGAGGCTAATGTACAGAATCTAAGGAGCCACATGGTACTGTACTAATCAGAGCACCCTGCTATTAGTGATGGGCTTTGTTGCAGATAGCTCCCAGGTTGCGGCTCATGGATATACCCAGACTGGCAGCAACAAGACAAGGTACTAAATCACAAACCAGGATCAAGGTCAAACAAGCAAGAGGTGAAGACTGGCAGCAAGACTGGATCATGAATCACATGAGCAGGAGAAGAAGTACATTCCCAGAGAGGTCTATGGGAACACCACTGGTCAATTCTGAAACGTGATAGTAGGTTTGAGACAATAGAAAACTTCTTCCATAACTCAGGATTCTGGAATGAAAATTGCTCCCGCCCAGAAAGAAAAACGATTAACATACTGAAGCAGTAATCTGCCTCATAATGTTTTGTGCCATACTTTGAAAAGAACAATGCCATTCAAAACTGGACATGGTGGCATTATAAGCTTGAAGTTCAGATCACAGCAGTTGCTCTGCTGGAGCTTTTGTCAATGCCGATTGGAAATGACTGAACTGTCTGTCAAGTGGAATGACAATTGGCTTTATTGTGTTCTGATCAAGAGCTGATCTGAGTCTTGTGAGAGGACAAAATTAGCCGTAATGTGCCCATAGACATTGGATCCATTGCTAACCTGGGGCCTTTTGTGGGAAAGAGCATTAAGACAGATTACAAGAGCATAGTTGGATGCGTATTTCCTTTTCTCTCCCACACTTCTCCATCAGCCAAACAGGAACCTGGGGAGACTCTACAAGCTTAACAACCCAGAAACCAGAGGACACTTAGATCATTCCTTCATGTGTAGCTGCCCTCTACAGTCTATGACTAGCCTTCGGCAAAAGTTGATGGAGCAATCCAAACAACAATCTCATGGTTATATCAACATCCCAAGTCTTGAGTCTAGGTCCCATTGCCTGCAGACATCAAATAAATATTATCCTTTGGCTCCATCATCAGTCTGGAGGTCACCTATCTCATCTTCTTGTTGGTCCCAGTCATAACTTTCTATTTTCAGACACCAGAGGTGACAGGAATGTAATCTGCAGTCTTAAACCAGCCACAGGTGGATCAAGTCGCTGCTGAACCAGAAGAGATTTGATCCATCTATGGGCAGGCTGTAGGATTTTTTTTATACAATACTGCTGGCTGACTAGGGCCACTAGCAGTTATCATGGTGTTCTTCCAGCCACTAAGGCTCTACGTCGGCAGAACACAACAGCTCTCTGGAAGCTATCAAGGTGTTCTGCCGGCCAGGAAGTCTCCACGCCGGCAGAATACAAGAGCTCTGTGGGAAATTTTCTTTCCTTCCCCCCCAGGGTAGAAGGAAAGAAAATTGTATCATCTATGGCCATAAAAGGGCAACCTCGCCTTTTTATAGTAGCGGTGTAATGCTGTTATCTGATCACCTGGTCTTCTTATATTCCCCCTACCACACTCCCCTCACCTCTCAAACATACTCTTTAGAAGCACCTTTGGAAAACATGGAACATGCAGATGCCATTACCTTAACTTCTTGAACCAGAAGTTCCTGAAACACATCCTGTTTTGTGGATCAGGTGTGTTCCTAAAGTGTTACTAAACCACGTCCCTGTATTCACTATATCCACTCTCCCTGGACCCTGCATTCACTATATCAGGTCTCCCCGGACCCTGCATTCACTATATCCACTTTCCCCGGACCCTGCATTCACTATATTCGGTCTCCCCAGATGCTAAATACCTATTCTCATCAGCAGTTAGAGCAGTCTTATGACTTCTATCAGTGTCCAGTAGAGCACAGGTTAAAGCTTGTAGGAGGAGCTTTACTCACTATCCTGTATTCACTATATCCACTCTCCCTGGACCCTGCATTCACTATATCTGGTCTCCCCGGACCCTGCATTCACTATAACTGGTCTCCCCGAACCCTGCATTCACTATATCATGTCTCCCCAGACCCTACATTCACTATATCCGCTCTCCCCGGACCCTGAATTCACTATATCTGGTCTCCCCGGAATCTGCATTCACTATATCCACTCTCCCCAGACCCTGCATTCACAATATCCGGTCTCCCCAGATGCTAAATACCTATTCTCATCAGCAGTTAGAGCAGTCTTATGACTTCTATCAGTGTCCAGTAGAGCACAGGTTAAAGCTTGTAGGAGGAGCTTTCATTTTGCTCTAGGAGGATGCAAAACCCCTGACCTCTGTCTGGACAGTGCTGATTGGCCCTGTGCTGATCACATGCCCTCTCCCAAGAAAAAAAAAATCTCTCTAGCAATACACACCAAATTGAGCATGTGCAAATTGCATACGGTTCAGTCTGTCTTATCAGGAGATAAAAGGTGGTCGCTGAAAAAGGAGAGGAACAGAGAAGAAGGATCACAATGTAGAGGATTAACCCCTTAGGTTCCACAGTGATTTAAACAAGCATGATTTACTGCATATACAGACTGATTTTACTGTTGTGGA
The DNA here is from genome assembly GCF_062004578.1 of Staurois parvus. NCBI lineage: Eukaryota > Metazoa > Chordata > Amphibia > Anura > Ranidae > Staurois > Staurois parvus. The sequence continues at coordinate 1,096,185 of NW_028318575.1, read as the reverse complement.
TTTAGTAACACTTTAACTGGCATAACTTTTCTTAATCCTGGCTCATGCAGGTTATGCAATCTAGCATACATTCTCCATACAGTCATTGATAATCTTTCACCGAACATCTAGAATCCCTGGGAAAACTCGGTCTAATAACCATGTTCCACCAAGGAAGGGGTAACCACAGTTAATGATCAAATGGCACCCTCAAAGAAATTTGGTTCTTCACAATCTCAACAGAACTCCTCCTTTACTGGTAGAGAAGGGACCAACAACTGCAAATGCCCTTCACAAGCATATAAACAAAGCCATCATTTTGAGTCAAGAGCTTTGCATCAAATCTTTAGATCTGTGTTTAGGTGGAGCCGCTAATAGGTTGGCTATGCCTGAGCCCTTTTGTGGTGATGTTAGATGCCTACTGTCGGGTAAGCATTACACAACTTTTGTCATCAGCTAGGGAAAAAGGTCCATAAGGGGCTGTAAAACAGGTTTAGGCCACCTTTCATGTCACACTTGTAGCGCTCTGCCATAGGCTAGACAAATCTAGTTTTGGGCTCTGCTGTAATCAGTTGAGCAGCAATTTCTTTGTCGGTTTGGTCAGGTCTACAGCTCCTGACTGACTCTGCAAGAAGCTTTCAGAATTAGAATAGGAGGCTCAATATTTGGGCTATGAATATTTATATAACCTTAGTCAATTCTTGGGCGTGAGTGCCCAGAAGGTGTGGCTGGGGAAAAGATAAATGTTTGGGAGGTCTGATTATAGCTCTCTCTCCTGGGGCCTCTGTCCCTGCAATGAACCTTGTGTTGCTGAAGAGTTGTTGTTGTCAGGCCTTAGCATGTGCTTGGCTGAGGGCCTGGAGAAATTTGGACTTAAAGAAATTTGCTGGAGGACATTACCTTAAGACGCTGAGCCGAAGGAAAACCCCAATTCCCTGAAGGGTGTCACAGGGAGCTTGGTGTGGAACTCTCTGGACATTTTGTGAGTAGGACATTTTGCCTAGAGCTCAAGGTGTACTTGTATTTGAGGGTTGGACACCAGAGGTTGCTATAAAGCCTGTGACTGCTCTTACAGTGTCTCAGATTAGCTACCTGTCCCTTCTTACTTTCAGTAATAAGTAAGGTTGCTACTGAAGGACTTTTCCCTCTATCCACTGCAAAAAAGTACTGCAAAAAACTTCAAAAAGACATCCCCTAGACCAGGGGTGTCAAACTCAATTTCATTGCAGGCCGCATCAGCATTATGGTTGCCCTGTAAGGGCTTTTTGTATCTGTAAGACTATATCTACTTTTTATCATATTAAATAATTGTATGCACAGAGTGCAGGGTTTAGGAGTGTGCTTTGTACAGAGTGCTGGATTAGGAGTGTGTTACATACAGAGTGCAGAGTTAAGTAGTATGCTACATACAGAGTGCAGAGTTCAGTAGTATGCTACATACAGAGTGCAGAGTTCAGAAGTGTGTTACATACAGAGTGTAGAGTTCAGAAGTATGTGGAGTACAGAGTGCAGAGTTCAGGAGTGCTCTACATACAGAGTGCAGAGTTCAGGAGTGTGCTAGATACAGAGTGCAGAGTTCTGAAGCATGCTACATACAGACTGTAGAATTCAGGAGTGCGTGGTGTACAGAGTGTAGAGTTCAGGAGTGGACTACACACAGAGTGCAGAGTTCAGGGGTATACTATGTACAGAAAGCAGAGTTCAGAAGTGTGCTACATGCAGAGTGTAGAGTTCAGGAGTATGTGGTGTATAGAGTGCAGAGTTCAGACGTGCACTACATACAGAGTGCAGAGTTCAAGGGTGCGATATGTACAGAGTTCAGGAGTACGCCGTATACAGTGTGCAGAGTTTAGGATTGTGTCCGGTACAAAGTGCAGAGTACAGGAGTAAGCAACGTACAGAATGCAGAGTTCAGGAGTACGCCATATAGAGTGTGCAGAGTTTAGGATTGTGCCCCGTACATAGTGCAGTGTTCAAGGGTGGGCTATGTAAAGAGTGTAGAGTTCAGGAGTACGCCATATACAGTGTGCAGAGTTTAGGATTGTCCCCGTACACAGTGCAGAGTTCAGGAGTACGTTGTATACATTGCACAGAGTTTAGGATTGTGCCCTGTACAGAGTACAGAGTTCAGGAGTACGCCATATACAGTGTGCAGAGTTTAGGATTGTGTCCGGTACAAAGTGCAGAGTACAGGAGTAAGCAACGTACAGAATGCAGAGTTCAGGAGTACGCCATATAGAGTGTGCAGAGTTTAGGATTGTGCCCTGTACAGAGTGCAGAGTTCAGGAGTACGCTGTATACAGTGTGCAGAGTTTAGGATTGTGCCCCGTACAGAGTGTAGAGTTCAGGAGTAAGCAACGTACAGAGTGCAGGATTAGGAGTGTGTTATGTACAGAGTGCAGAGTTCAGTAGTATGCTACATACAGAGTGCAGAGTTCAGAAGCGTGTTACATACAGAGTGTAGAGTTCAGAAGTATGTGGAGTACAGAGTGCAGACTTCAGGAGTGTGCTACATACAGAGTGCAGAGTTCTGAAGCGTGCTACATACAGACTGTAGAATTCAGGAGTATGTGGTGTACAGAGTGTAGAGTTCAGGAGTGCGCTACACACAGAGTGCAGAGTTCAGGGGTACACTAGGTAAAGAAAGCAGAGTAGAGAAGTGTGCTACATACAGAGTGTAGTGTTCAGGAGTATGTGGTGTATAGAGTGCAGAGTTCAGGAGTGTGCTACATACAGACTGTAGAATTCAGCAGTACGTGGTGTACAGAGTGTAGAGTTCAGGAGTGCGCTACACACAGAGTGCAGAGTTCAGGGGTATACTATGTACAGAAAGCAGAGTACAGACGTGCGCTACATACAGAGTGTAGAGTTCAGGAGTATGTGGTGTATAGAGTGCAGAGTTCAGGCGTGCACTACATACAGAGTGCAGAGTTCAAGGGTGCGCTATGTACAGAGTTCAGGAGTGCGCCGTATACAGTGTGCAGAGTTTAGGATTGTGTCCCGTACAAAGTGCAGAGTACAGGAGTAAGCAACGTACAGAGTGTAGAGTTCAGGGGTGCGCTATGTACAGACAGCCTCTGGACAGGGTGACTTCCAATGGCCCCTCTGGGGGTGAGCGCTGCACACCGTTACTGTACTTGCTCTTTAAAAGGCCTGAACTTCTCCAGTTTTTACACAGTTTATAAATAACTATCTCTAGGAAAGCAAATATGAATTTCCAGCAAATTTATTAAAGGATAACAACATTAAACTGTCAGGAGAGGAAGAAACAAGATGTTAACAGTGACAAAATACCTTTCTCGCGTGGCTACTTAAAAAAAAAAAAAAAAAGAGCAGACGGAAAGAAATATTAAGTGTTCATGAATAAAAATGATAGTCTTAATCATGTAATGTTCTGTAGAATTTACAAACGTCTCGTTCTTTACTTGGAGAAAAGGACAAACATCATTTCAATGTGGAAATAGTCAGACAATGTTGTCATGCTGAAGTTCAAATCTCAGTGGTGGCTCTGTGGGATTTCCATGTCAATGTTCATTACAAATTAGCTACTTGTCAAAAGCAATATTACATTTGACTGATAATCTTATTAAAAAATGGGGCAACAGTTTAAATCTCTGGCTGTGTCACACTATTTTTTTTTCTCTCTCCAGACTGTAGCAAAGAATTAAAGAACACAATAACCTATATACTTGAACCTTGTTAGAAACTTACACAGTGTAAACGACAATTAAATGTTAATGATTAGATCTTTTTTTTTTTCTTTCCTTTTAGTATGTGTTTTTAAATGCGCTGCGACAGACTATATGAGAATTCCAGTAATATTGAATGATGGTAGAGGGCTCAGAAACAATATTATGTTCATGGCTCAATTTAAAATAAAAATGCAAAATTAGAAGGAAACTTTCTAAAGTTTACATAAACCCAATCACTGAAGTCTCAAAAAAGCTTTAGCATGTTGATGGAATTGCAAACGTCATTTTTAATATTTTCAAATCTGCAGCTTTCATTAAAATAATACTTAGTGATCCTGCCATGAAGGCCCTTCTTCAGGAATCTTTTTGTTGAACGGTGACAACATTCTGTTCCTGCCAGGGCCGTGGATAAGGGGGTGCCACCAGTCCTCCTGTACGGTGCCCAGGCAGCTGGGTGAATCGGATGTGGGCATTGAGGGTGATCGGCACGGCTGTGGGGCAATGACTGGAACCGATCCCCTGTATGGCTCCCTCTGCAGCAACTGAAAGCTGGCTTCTCCTCTTTCAGCTGTTGCACAGAGAGAGCCATACAGGGGATTGGTTCCAGTAATTGCCCCCCCTGCCGCACACATCTCCCTCCCTGTGCACCATACATTTCCCCCTACTGCCCAGTAAATATGTCATGATTACTAGCTCCTTTCTATCTTGAATGAACACAATGGGTGATCTGTACTAATCACTCACTGTGTTCATTCATAACTGAAACCTAGTAAAAACAATTTGGAGGGGGGGTGTCAGGTTGGCTGTATGGGGCCCCGTGGTTTCTAACAGCAGCTCTAGTTCCTGCTTCTTTATTGTGTTCCTGCCTTGCCACCCTGTCAAATGTATTTTTTTTCTTATTCTTATGCATCCCTTATAAAGCGGTTTATATCTAGTTCAACATTTAAACCCCCTGGTATTAGTGATTTAAGAAGAAAAATCCATTGTGTCTCTCTTTGTGACAAGTCCCTAACTCTAATGGATATTAACTGCTTTATAAGTGATGCATAATTCACGATACTATATGATATAATTTAATTCATACCTGGAACTACGCATAAAATAATAGTATTGGATTCGTTTATGGAGGGGTCATTTAGTAATGTGTATAATTGTTTCCAAATATTTTAAATTAAATTTTTACATTATTTAATTTTACATTATACAGTGGGGATCGAAAGTTTGGGCACCCCAGCTAAAAATTTGTATTAATGTGCATAAAGAAGCCAAGGAAAGATGGAAAAATCTCCAAAAGGCATCAAATTACAGATTAGACATTCTTATAATATTTCAACAAAAATTAGATTTTTTTTCCATCATTTACACTTTCAAAATAACAGAAAACAAAAAAATGGCGTCTGCAAAAGTTTGGGCACCCTGCAGAATTTATAGCATGCACTGTATATATATATATATATTATTTTCCAGTTATTGATTTAATTTAATTGGTTCTATTTTATATACTAATTAATATTACTTGATTATTATATTATGATTTTTTAATTAATATTTTATTGTATAATTCATTATTATAATTATTGATATTCACTTTTTTTTTCTGGTTATGTAATAAATATTTGTTTTAACAATTGTCATATAAGCCCAATGATGTTAAATTATTTATCTTTGAATATTCACTATCTGGATGAAATTTCATCCTATGTCACATATATATATATTTTGGTAGTATTTGCCCACTCACAAGACGCCATGAGTGTTACATGTCCGCCAGTATTCTGACCAGTGATTATCCCCATTCAATCAACTGATCACACTATATATGTGTGATGCCACACCGCATAACCACTCCCTATGATTAGGTCTGTAAGTGACGAAACATGTCAGGGATTGGTTGAGCGGCGAGCGGAAGTTACGATTATCGGAAGCGGAAGTGACACAGGATTGTCCAACAGCGAGGAATGGCACTGGTCTTCCCTCTTTGATTAACCGAAAAACTTGCATCTTTGGGCTTTATTTTTTCTTACTTCTTGTAAATAGTATTCTCAGGCAGAGAATAAAAGGTTTTTAAGTGATACTGCACCATGTCGGGTCTCTATTTTTTATTTTCTATGTGATATTTGTTGAGAGTATCGGAAAGAGTCATTACTATCTTGGAGAGTCTGAGCCATCATTGGAGGAATCCATTCTGTGTCTTGAAAGGGCTCTATTCCTTAGAGAATTATATATCCAAAAGCTCAAAATGCCAACCATGAGAATGGAAGGCAAATATGTTTGGTGAGTGCATACCTGAGAAGGGGAGCACGGCACAACTTCAGATTGTTTCACTAATATTCACGTGGTGATTATTGGAATATGATGATGAATTAACTTCATGTGGTGATCACAAAAAGGACTGAATTATTTGAACTTTTCATGCGTTTATATATATATTGAAAATCATGTTTGAGCTTAAGCGCCACATTATTATTTTATATATTTTATAGAATATTATTTTGATATTTTCTGCATTTAGTTCAATGTGGCAGCATGTTATGAGATATGTGTACATTTTTTTGATTTTTTGATTCACATTTATATATTCACAGCGCAGTTTGTTTTTGAGGGTTTATACCTTAAAATAATAAAGACATATTACTCATATTTAATATATAATAAATAGTAATTTACAAAATATTTAAAATATTTAAAATAATACAAAAATAACAACAATAATAATAATCATAATGATATAAATATTATTATTTATACTACTATTACTACTACTACTACTACTACTAATAATAATAATAACATAAATATAAATATTACTCATATTTAATATTTAATACATGCTAATTTAAAACATATTTGAAATAAATAAAAAAAAAATCATAATGATAAAACTATTATCATTATACAGATAATAAAGGGCAGCGTGTTGTGTGACGCTTGCAAGTTTCAGGCATCAATTAAATGCAATGTTATAACTACTGTTATTCTGTCCTTTCAAAAACTCATTGTGCTCTGTGAATTCTTTGTCATATATCAAAGTGTATCTAAAATCCAAATAAAAAAAAAACATAATACATCCCTGCATTACATGCATATTAGCACAATAAAATCTACAAAAAGACTATTAATCTACTAGTAATCCAGTGTGATCTTTCCTATTGGGGTTGAAAGTGCAGTTGCTTCAGGGTTTAGTAAATGAGGGAAAGCTCAGCTGACTTCCAATATCCAATCATGTGCAAGGAAAATGCTGTTTTTTTTTTAATTTTTCTTGCATGTGATTGGGTATTCTTTGCAAAGTGTAGCTTCACTTCATTTAGTAAAGCAACCCCTGTATCTCTTCTGTACTGAAATCCTAAGCAGAAGTTCACCTCTCCCCACCCCTCTCTATCCTACTCCATAGACATATATAGAATTCCTTTTTTACAGCAAACAATGCTGCGGTGTTACCTCCCAGAGCCTGCCCACAGACTCATATCCACGTGGAGTAATAGCATTAATATTAGGTAAAAGAAAAAAAAAATAATTATGGGACATGCTCTGGGGAAGGGAATGTAAGGGTAAATTTGGGTCATTGGCCTCTGCCAATCCCTCCACTGGCTTCCGATTGCCCAACAGATAAAATTCAAAATGCTAACGTTGACGTATAAAGCTGTTCATAACTCTGCCCCAAACTACATCACTGATCTGGTATCCAAATACCACCCTAAACGTACTCTCCGCTCCTCACAAGACCTCCTGCTCTCTAGTTCCCTGTTCTCCTCCTCCCATGCCCATCTCCAGGACTTCTCCAGGGCTTCCCCCATCCTCTGGAACTCCCTACCCCAATCCATCAGACTATCACCTACCCTCCTCTCCTTTAGACTCACCCCGAAGACCCATCTCTTCAGGAAAGCCTACCCTGCCCTCAGCTAATTACCGATCTCCTCCACTCTTCCTACCACTCCATCCCCCACAGCTATTTCCTCCTGTACCACTATCCCCTCCCTCCTAGATTGTAAACTCCAAGGAGCAGGGCCCTCGAACCCCTCGTGTATCGCATTGTATTGTTACTGTACTGTCTCATGTATTGTCTCCCATTGTAATGTACAGTGCTGAGCAAACCGTTGGCGCTATATAAATACTGTATAATAATAATAAAAAAAAATAATGTCAGGACATGCACTTTAAGTAATAACTTGTAAAATTAGGATTGCATAAAATTAGAAAAAGATAAAGACGTAAAACATTAGTTTAAATCACATAAACCAAAAAACTTCTATAATAATAATAATAATAATAATTCAAAGCCATTATAATATACCTTTAAGTACCGGCACACTTTTATCTCTCACAGAGAGAAATGCATAGGGACACAAAGGATGTCAAAGTCCCAGTTCACAATGGTGCAGCTTTGGAATTGCGCTACTTCAGTGCACATAGTGCAATTTGCACTGCTGATTTTATCGCGGTTTGTGACTTCATATAACAGAAGTCTATGCAAGTCGCAATGCAATCGGTAAAAAGTAGTGCAGGAAACTTTTTCATAATTGCGTCATGAGTGCCGGCAATTGGGTGCGACTTGTCATGAGATTTGGAACTGTCGAATCGCATGACAAGTTGTACCAGTGTGATCGGGGGCTTAAGTGATTAAAAGCTCACCAGGCAGCATACTCCCTTTAAGTGGACTCCTGAGACCCAAACAGCTTTTGAGCAATTAAAGACTATGTTCACGTCCGCACCTATCCTAGAGCACCCAGACCTGCTCTAGATTTTGTCCTTGAAGTGGACGCTTCAGAGAACGCGGTTGGAGCCATATTGTCACAAAGACAGGGACTCAAATCCCTTCTGCACCCTGTCGGATTCTTCTCCCGGAAATTAAATGTTTCTGAAAGGAATTATGATGTGGGAGACAGAGAGTTACTAGCCATTAAGGCAGCATTGGAAGAATGGCGCTATTTACTGGAGAGAGCATCTCATCCCATTCTCATCTTTACAGATCATAATCTGTAAAAAATCTGTAGAGTACCTAAAAACAACAAAACGCCTCAGGCCACGACAAGCAAGATGGGCACTATTTTTCTCTCGCTTTGTCTTCCATCTGACGTACCATCCTGGATCTAAGAATGGCAAACCAGACGCACTCTCCCGTATATTTCCTGACTCAGTCTGAACAATTTTGCCAGCCAAAAACTTCTTACTCCTCCAGACAGACCTGGTCATGCAAATAAAAGAAGCCGTGGATAGTCATCCACCTCCCATGAATATGCACCTGCAATTTAGGGACAGTCTGTACTTCCACAAGGAACAGATCTTTGTGCCCGAAGAACTCCGGACTCTTATTCTTCAGAGATGTCATGACCATCCATTAGCAGGTCATTTTGGGATTCACAAGACATCTTAGTTGGTCTCGCTCTTTCTGGTGGCCAAACAAAGTAAAGGATTGCCAGGACTATGTGAAATCTTGCACAGTCTGCCTGAGGAATAAGTCTGAGAAAGCCAAATCTTGGGGCCTGTTGGAATCCTTGCCCGCACTGGAAAAACCTTGGAGCATGATCTCAATGGATTTTATTGTTGAACTTCCTCCATCTGAGGGATTCACCACTATCTTCGTAGTAATTGATCACCTATCCAAGATGGCTCACTTCATCCCCTTAAAAGGGACTCCGTCTGCCTCGGAAACTGCCTCCGTCTTCATCAAGGAGATCGTAAGACTACACGGCGTTCCCCTGAATATTGTGTCTGATCGAGGAGTGCAATTCACATCCAAATTTTGGAAAGCTCTGTGTGAGGCATTAGAGATCGGGTTACGCTTCTCATCCACTTACCACCCACAAACAAATGGGCAAACGGAAAGAAGAACCAAACTCTGGAGCAATACCTCCGATGCTTCTCCTCATATTCCCAAAATGACTGGGCATCGCTCCTTCCATTAGCGGAATTTGCCTATAATAATTCCATCCATTCCGCTACCAAGCAATCTCCTTTTTTTTCGAACTACGGATACCATCCCTTCTTTCTTCCAGAAATACCAGTGGAGGCCTCTGTGCCGGCAGTACAAGAAAGGATGGAGTTCCTCAGGAGGAATGGCAAAATCTTACAAAGGACAATTTCTGAAGCTCAGGCGAGCAACAAAAAATGTTTTGATAGAAAGAGAAGGGGCAATTTGGAACTGAAACAAGGGGATAAAGTCTGGCTATCCACGGCTAATCTGAAATTAAGTTGTCCATCAAGGAAGCTTGGTCCAAGATACCTGGGACCATTTTCTATCAAGAGGAAAGTGAACCCTGTGGCTTTTGAATTAGAATTACCTACTAACTTGAAGATCCACCCAGTATTTCATTGCTCCCTGTTGAAACCGCACATCCCAAGCTGGTCGAGGGAAATGAAGAGTATGAGGTTGAGGCTATCTGAAATTGTAGGAAGAAGGGCGGACAGACCCAGTTTCTTATCAAATGGAAAGGGTATGGACCAGAGGAAAACTCTTGGGAACCATCCACTAATGTTCATGCTCCGCGGATAGTTCAAGCCTATCTCCATCTCCACCCTGAGAAACGAGCCCTAGTGGGCATCCAGAGGCTGCCCCTAAGGGGGGGGCAATGTAAGGGATTTCCGGCAAGAAGAATTGCGATTTGTGAGCAGGGGCGCAGGAATGCGCGATTGCACACATGCACGTACACGTGCACACGCACGACGAAGATTGGCACCAGATGGGCTATTTAAGGAGGGCCTCTGCTCAGGTTCAGTGCTGACTGGTCTTCAGCTCCCCCCTGTGTCCTGCTCGCTTCTGTACGATTCCTTTGTTGCTGACCCGGCTTGTTCCTGACCCGATTCCGATTACTCTCCTGCTCCTGGTTCCTGACTTCGGCTCTGCTCCTGACTCTGGCTTTTCTCTCTGATTCTGTACCGTGCTGCCCGACTGTTGATGACCCGGCTATCTTATGACCCTGCTACTGTCCTGTGTCCTGGCTACCTACATAGTTCTGCTGCACATCGGGCACTACACAGAACCTGCTCTGTCTACTATTCCAGTGCTCAAATCAGAAGATACTCTGCCTACCAAGGTCACCACCTGCAAGAGCCGCAAGCAACAACCACTGGCGCTCTTGTCCCCCTGGTCCCTAGACTCCCTCTGTTCCAACCTCAGCAGGGTCAGGGCTAGTGACACAAGTGAGGCCGGCATTGTCAATTCAGTCTCCCATCAGGTACGTGACAGTTACATTTATTATTTATTTTATTTAAAAACATTTTTTACACTGTCTCTTTACTCTTTTTTTTGTGTGATCGTCTTTATTGCTATCACAGGGGATGACCAACATCCCTTGTGATAGTATGGGCCAAGACAGGTCCTCTGTATGGAGAGATCTGTTAGGCCCCAGATCTCTCCTTCAGCCTCTGATCGGTCTGATAGGCTGCTTTACTGGCTGGTAAGGGGCCAGAAAATACAAAACTGAAACCAGAAGTGACAAAATACTTGTCGTTTCCGGTTTCTTAGACCAGGGGCCTTGAAACTTTTTATTACGAGGGCCACATTGTATATGTCACAAATAATCATGGGCCAAAAAAAAATAATAATAATTTTGTAAATGAACAATTCAAATTTAAATGAATAAATAGGTTTTACTTGGGAGTTTTTTGATTAGCAAAAGAGAAAAAAACGTCAGTAAAACAAAGCAAAAACATTCCAAATAATTATGATCCCATCAGAGTTCCCATTATTATCCCCCCTTACATCAGGATCCCTATTACATCAGAGCTCTGATTAAAGTCCCCTCTTACATCAGCATCCCCTCTTATAGGCATCTTAGCATCCCCTCTTACATCAGGGAATAGGATAAAATATTGTAAGAAGCCAGATAAGGCCCCTGGGCCATAGTTTGGAGACCCCTGTCTTAGACCATAGAGATGATCAGGGACGTTCCAGTCCTTGATCATCTCTATGGTAAGCCAGCTGCAGCCATGGGCCTGGTATCACTGCTTCAATCAGAAGACATACAGGTACAACTGTTGAAGCAGTTAAAAGCCCTTACAGGTTATTTAGTATTAACCTTGAATTATGGTCCTAGAATTATTGCTCTCACTCTGATGATCGCAGCATGTTTATAGATGACAATGGTTATGTGCACGTGTTCGCCCTATATTGCGGTTTTTATATTGGGTGTGTACGGGGGTGCTTTAATAATTATTTAAATTTTTTTTTACATTTTAGATATTTCTTTTTTTTTTTACACACAAAAAACATATATATACAGTGGGGATCGAAAGTTTGGGCACCCCAGCTAAAAATTTGTACTAATGTACATAAAGAAGCCAAGGAAAAATGGAAAAATCAGACATTCTTATAATGTCAACAAAAGTTTGATTTTATTTCCATCATTTACACTTTCAAAATAACTGAAATTAAAAAAATGGCATCTGCAAAAGTTTGGGCACCCTGCAGAATTTATAGCATGCACTGCCCCCTTTGCAAAGCTGAGACCTGCCAGTGTCATGGATTGTTCTCAATTGTTCTCAAGAAGGCTATAAGAAGATAGCAAAGCGTTTTCAGATGTCAATATCCTCTGTTAGGAATGTAATTAAGAAATGGCAGTCATCAGGAACAGTGGAAGTTAAAGCAAGATCTGGAAGACCAAGAAAAATATCAGACAGAACAGCTCGCAGGATTGTGAGAAAAACAATTCAAAACCCACGTTTGACTGCACGATCCCTCCAGAAAGATCTGGCAGACACTGGAGTTGTGGTACACTATTCCACTATAAAGAGATACTTGTACAAATATGGTCTTCATGGAAGAGTCATCAGAAGAAAACCTCTTCTACGTTCCTCACCACAACAATCATAGTTTGAACTTTGCAAATGAACATATAGACAAGCCTGATGCATTTTGGAAACAAGTTCTGTGGACCGATGAGGTTAAAATTGAACTTTTTGGCCGGAATGAGCAAAGGTACGTTTGGAGAAGAAGGGGCACAGAATTTAATGAAAAGAGCCTCTGTCCAACTGTTAAGCATGGGGTTGGATCAATCATGCTTTGGGGTTGTGTTGCAGCCAGTGGCACAGGGAACATCTCACGAGTAGAAGGAAAAATGGATTCAATAAAATTTCAGCAAATTTTGGATGGTAACTTGATGCCATCTGTGAAAAAGCTGAAGTTAAAGAGAGGATGGCTTCTACAAATGGATAATGATCCTAAACACACCTCGAAATCCACAGAGGATTACATCAAGAGGCGTAAACTGAAGGTTTTGCCATGGCCTTCACAATCTCCTGACCTCAACATAATTGAAAATCTATGGATAGACCTTAAAAGAGCAGTGCGTGACAGACAGCCCAGAAATCTCAAAGAACTGGAAGACTTTTGTAAGGAAGAATGGGCAAAGATACCTCAAACAAGAATTGAAAGACTCTTGGCTGGCTACAAAAAAGCGTTTACAAGCTGTGATACTTGCCAAAGGGGGAAGTACAAGATATTAACTCTGCAAGGTGCCCAAACATTTGCAGATGCCATTTTTTTGTTTTCTGTTATTTTGAAAGTGTAAATGATGGAAATAAAATCTAACTTTTGTTGACATATTATAAGAATGTCTAATCTGTAATTTGATGCCTTTTGGAGATTTTTCCATCTTTCCTTGGCTTCTTTATGCACATTAATACAAATTTTTAGCTGGGGTGCCCAAACTTTCGATCCCCACTGTATATATATATATATATATATATATATATATATATATATATATATATATATTTATTTATTTAATAATAATACATGCAAACAAAAACTTAAAAAAAAATTAGAATAGAATCCAATAAATCCTTTCATCGCAGGTTAAACTAATGAAGGCAAAGAAAAAAAAAATCTATCTATCTATCTATATTTAATAATACATGCAAACAAAAACTTATAAAAACAATTAAGATAGAATCCAATAAATCCTTTTATTGCAGGTTAAACTAATGAAGGCAAAAAAAATATATATATATATTTATATATATATATATTTAATAATAATACATGCAAACAAAAACTAAAAACTTAAAAGAACAATTAAAATAGAATCCAATAAATCCTTTCATGGCAGGTTAAACTAATGAAGGCAGGTTTATGTTTGCTGTAAGTTACAGAACTCATGTCATACCTTTAAAATCGAATCTAATGTGACCTAAATGTAAGATCAGCTCATTTGCAAGCGGCGCCCCCATCACCGAATACGAGACATTGACATATGCGCTGCATGAATACCCGTGTCAGCATTAGTATAATTGGAGATATAGGGTGAATGCATTATTAAAATTATAGGCAAGTCCACTCCTTTTACTAAGAAACGTGAAAGGACTGTGGAAGACCTTTTTTGGCAGGTAATGTTTTTTTTTTTTTTCTTAGGGATTTTACGATATAATGCACATTTTAAAGCAAAACCATCTGAATATTTTTTAATTGAAAAATTTCCTTAGTATTTTTTACAATCTTTTTTTCTTTGTTAATCTTCAGCTTTTTTTTTTGGACAGAATATTCTGATTCCACAGAAAGAGCGACAAGGTCTAAGAATCCTGACAGTAATAAGTGAAAGTGATTGGATTTCCAGTGTCTAGTATGTAAAATACTGCAAAGTAAGGATAATGGCTTTGCTGTATTTCTGCAATAAGAAGTTAAAGGGTCAGTAAGCCCAAAATTGATATTTCATTTTTCGGTAGGTGGTACAGAGTTAACCCCTCCGACAGTCTTTATATTTCAGGACTTTACTGGTGGCGGTGGACAAGGAAATGTGTGCTAACTCTGTGGAATGGCATTATGTGAGCCGGCTTTGTATACAGACAGATTATCTGTTTCGATTTATAGACTTTGTGTGGACATTTTTTTTTTAATGCATCGGGGGCAGATTCATCCACTCTTTCTTCTGATTACAAAAATATGTTAATGGTGTAATCAGCATTAATGGGGTCCAAGAACATTAAAGTGGATGTAAACCTCAAACCAGGGGCGGACTGACAACTCATGGGGTAATAGGGGATCATGGGGTCCCCGTGTCCTCGCCCACACTCAAACCACACCCAAAAAAGCCTATGAAAGGTACCAGGGGCATCTCATGGTGCCCCCTTCTGACCCCGGACCCTCGGCAATGCCCAAGTTCCCAAATGGTCAGTCTGCCCCTGTCTCAGACTGGGGGCACCCTCTGCTCCGTGTGTCCATTCACACACAGAGCCACGGCTCGGCCCTGCCCCCTCTTCTTCTCATTGGCTCACTGGCTCACTTTTCCTCCCACTGACACAAGACACTATTTCATTCCTCCCACCAACAATGGGGCATAATTACTGCTACTGACATCAAGAATGAGGAACTATTTGTCCCATTGACACCAACGATGGGCCACTATTCCTCCCACTGACACCAACGATAAGGCACTATTCCTCCCACTATCAGCATTGATGGGCCACTATTTCCCCCCCCCCACTGACACCAACAATAGGACACTATTCCTCCCACTGACACCAATGATGGGACACTATTCCTCAAACTGACACCAATGATGGGACACTATTCCTCAAACTGACACCAATGATGGGACACTATTCCTCAAACTGACACCAATGATAGGACACTATTCCTTCCACAAACACAATTGATGGGGCACTATTTCCCCCCACTGACACCAACAATAAGACACTATTCCTCAAACTGACACCAAGGATGGGACACTATTCCTCCCACAAACACATTTGATGGGGCACTATTTCCCCCCAATGACACCAACAATAAGACACTATTCCTCAAACTAACACCAATGATGGGACACTATTCCTCCCACAAACACATTTGATGGGGCACTATTTCCCCCCAATGACACCAACAATAGGACACTATTCCTCAAACTGACACCAATGATGGGACACTATTCCTCCCACAGACACAACTGGGCACTATTTCTCCTGCTGACACCAAGAATTGGGCACTCTTCCTCCCACTTACACCAATGACCAACCTCCCCCTAATACTAAAGATTCGTTGTTTACTTCCATTGATGCCGGGACAATTTCTACCCCCAATGGCCACAGTCCGGCACCCCGAAAGTCTGATGGACAGTAAACTGGCCCTATGTTCAGAAAGTTTGCAGACAACTGGTCTAAGCGCATGAGGAGAGGGAGTCCCGGGATAGCCGAGACTCCAGTGCACATTGCTGGATCAAAAGGGGGCTTAGGTAGGTATTTTGGGGGCGCTGCACAGAGATTTTTTACCTTCATGTATAGAATGCATGATGGTAGAAAACCACTTTAAATATATTTCTCAATAGCTACAGGGGACATAAATCCACCAAATACCTTTACCTTTGCAAACCCATTAATTACCATATAGAAGTAGCAGTGACATCATCACTGTGCTGTACATAGCCTATGCAGAGAGCAAAGCTGTGAGAGGGACCCAACAGGCCCCACCCACTACAGGCTGACTGCAGAAAACTGCAGGAGGGGCGGAGACAAGACCAGTCACCCTGCACCAGGAGAGAGAGCAGCAGTGAGTGGTCTTTATTACAGGAAGCTCCTGCACAGAGGGAAAGTCTCACTTTGGATTATTACACGGATCTGGAAGAAATACACAAAGCACACCGAGATTCCAGGAAGAATACACAGGATTTGTATACAGACAATATTTGATGCAAATATTTGTGACTGTGACTTTATAGATTTCTGTAAAGCATTACCTGAGTATGTAACTGAGCCACACATTCAAGATAACTGTAACTGTAAAGTGGAGAGTGATTGGGAGATTTTTGCACTTTCCTGTCCAGAAGGCATTTTGCTGAATGCCACAACCCAACATCCACCGACCATATACCTGCCTACGCAGGTCTGAGGAACTCTCTGAAATGACACCAGCGCTCTGTATGCCTGATTACATACATTAATCTCATAGTCCTAACATTACACTTCCTGAGGTCACACTGCAGCCATAATTAGTTTAATTATATTGTCTGGATGGTTCTAATTCAAGTCCCAGATATAGCTGCTATTATTTGATTGGTAGGACTTGGAACGGGGTCAATATTACATTATTCCACTGAAAGGAGAAGTCAGTGAGCAAAATGAATCATTCCTCAAATATATTCTGGTGTTGTAGATGTGCAAAGTATAACATAATATGCATTATTTGTATCTATCTGTCAGTCCATCTATCCATCTATATCTATCTATCTATCTATCTATCTATCTATCTATCTATCTATCTATCTATCCATCCATATCTATCTATCTATCTATCTATCTATCTATCTATCTATCTATTATCTATCTATCTATCTATCTATCTATCTATCTATCTATCTATCTATCTATGTGTCTGTCTATCTATCTATCTATCTATCTATCTATCTATCTATCTATCTATCTATCTATCTATCTATCTATATATACAGTTCTGTTCAAAATAATAGCAGTCAGACATCACTAACCGGATCAATCACTGTTTTTGGTAGAAATGATATTTCTACATGGCAAATAATTTACTATCAGGTGTAGTAGAGTAATAGAAACCCAACAGACCCGACAGTCATGACATGCATGCTGCTGATTCTGTGTCATTGAATCACTCATTGAAAGGGGCGTGTTCAAAATAATAGCAGTGTGGAGTTCTATTAGTGAGGTCATTCATTCTTTGAAAAACAGGTGGCAATTATTGCCCTTATTTAAGGAAGGAAGGCAGCAAATGTTGGACATGCTGATTACAGTGCATTTCTCTCTGAAATTCTGAGGAAAATTAGTCGTTCCAGACATTGTTCAGAAGAACAGCGTACCTTGATTAAAAAGTTGATTGGAGAGGGGAAAACATATAAAGAAGTGCAGAAAATGATCGGCTGCTCAGCTAAAATGATCGCAAATGCTTTAAAATGGCAACCAAAACCTGAAAAACGTGGAAGAAAGCGAAAAACTACCATTCGAATGGATAGAAGAATAGCCAAAATGGCGCGGATTCAGCCAACAATCAGCTCCAGGAAGATGAAAGAAGGTGTGACGTTCCCTGTGAGGACTGTTACAATTAGAAGACGCCTATGTGAAGCCAAGCTATCTGCAAGAAGTCCCCGCAAAGTCCCATTGTTGAAAAAAAGACGTGCTGAAGAGGTTACAATCTGCCAAAGAGCACATTGACTGGCCTAAAGAGAAATGGCGCAACATTTTGTGGACTGATGAAAGTAAGATTGTTCTTTTTGGGTCTAGTGGGCGGAGACAGTTTGTCAGACGACCCCCAAACACTGAATTCAAGCCACAGTACACTGTGAAGACAGTGAAGCATGGTGGTGCAAGCATCATGATATGGGGATGTTTCTCATACTACGGTGTTGGGCCTATTTATCGCATACCAGGGATCATGGATCAGTTTGAATACATCAGAATACTTGAAGAGGTCATGCTGCCTTATGCTGAAGAGGAAATGCCCTTGAAATGGGTGTTCCAACAAGACAACGACCCCAAACACACCAGTAAACGTGCAACATCTTGGTTCCAGACCAACAAGATGGACGTTATGGAGTGGCCAGCCCAATCCCCGGATCTTAATCCAATAGAAAACTTGTGGGGTGACATCAAAAATGCCGTTTCTGAGGCAAAACCAAGAAATAGAGAAGAACTGTGGAATGTAGTCCAATCATCCTGGGCTGGAATACCTGATCACAGGGGCCAGAAGTTGGGTGACTCCATGCAACACAGATGTACAGCAGTTCTCAGAAACAGTGCGACTACAACCAAATATTCATTAAGTCATTCAAAGGAAAGCAAAATCTTCAAACATTTTTCAGTTTATATAGTGAATGTTTGAGTTTGTAAAGAAGAATACAAACACTGCGATTTTTTTGAACCGTCTAATATTCACTTTTCTTCAATTTGTTTAGAGGAACAACACAAATGTGATATATTTTTCTTCATGTTTTGATTTGGAATAGAATGTGTTGTGTTCCCAATGCATTTGTGTGGATGGAAATAAAAGCTATTAGAAGGATTTTCAGCTTTATTCACTTTTTTCAACACACTGCTATTATTTTGAACATAACTGTACATATATGTGCATTGGAATTTTTTATAGTAGAAATGGCAGCGTTCAGCGGGCATTCTGACACGGGGGGGAACTGACTAACTGCCACTGACATCCCCAGTGACACTAATACAGTGATCAGTGCTAATAAAAAGCACTGACACTGTACTAATGATACTGGGCAGGAAGGAGTTAACATCTGGGGTGGTCAAAGGGTTGAGTTTTGGCAGCCCTGCCACCCTTTAGTAGTATTTCTGCTATGGGGCGGCTCATCTTTTAACAACAAATAATAAATGCACATAATTTTTGCAGGTAAAAAAGAATTTGCATTTATCTATTGTTTCTGGGGCTGCTGATCATGCTGGTGCCATGCAGGTCTCCCTCTGACCTGTCAGCGTATCTGATGCTCATACATCCCGTATGGCAAGCAGATACTTGCTGACAGGAAGGCTCTATGAACTACCACGTCGCTGTGGAGTGCCATGGTAGTTCACTGAAAACTACAAGCTCACAGCCACAAAAGGCTGTCGGAACTTGCAGTTTTCCCATTCACAGAGTACTGTGAAGGAGTGACACGGCCAAGTGGGCGGAGCCCCGGACGGCCATGTTTGTAAAAAAAATTGTGACAGCAAGCCGGGGTGGGGGGAGAAGATCGCCTGCTAGCTGTCACAACGGAGATCGGGGGGTGCGGGGGCCGGTCCATTCGTAACATGTTACAAAAGGTGAACTTATCCTTTAAATGAAAGCAAAAGTTCACAAACAAATGATTTCCCATACAGGGGATCTTCTCCAACATCAGCAGAAATCCATACACTGGACAATACCAAGCCACCTGGCTCATAAGCTCACTCAGCTCCAATTGCAGTACCTCTCCTGGACTCTACTTGGCGCTCTAGCCTTTTGACACAGCGCCTTGCTTTAAGGCCCACTTCTGGCCTATGGATGGGGGTTCTCCTGACACCCCAATAGGAGCCAACCTGACTCCTGGAACTGAGACCTCTGTCTCTTGGCTTCCGGCTGGGTCCTCTGACCCCTTGATGAGACCTTTCATCTCCCCCACTGGGAGTGTTCTCCAACTGAGTTATTCTCAAAACTGAGTACATAACGACACCGCACACCTGTGTACTCCAGATTGCAAGTGTCTAGCAAGACCCAGACACAGGATTGAATGTTCCGATCCAAAGCTGCGGAATCTAGAGAAAGCCAAATCCGCAGATTTTTCTGCCCAGAAACATTAGTCTGGAACGTCGCAATCACCATAAATGAGAATCCTGTATCACATTTTCCTATCTTCTCACAGTGACAGAGTATCGTCCTGTCTATCTATCTATCTATCTATCTATCTATCTATCTATCTCAGTGGTGTATTTAGGTTTTGTGCTGCCCTAGGCAACACAGAAATTGTCTGCCCCAATGGACACCGACCAACACCCCCCCCCTTCCCCCTCCTGCAATGAGAGTCTGACATTAACCAACGACACCCCTGCCCCAATGAGAGAAAGACACTCATTTTCAAAGCTCCAGACATCCCCGGGAACAAGCTCTGCATACACCATCAAGCAGCCCTCAGCCTCTCTTGGATCCCACCTGGTTCCCATGGCAGGCGTGTCCCTTCTTTCATCCCTTCTTCTGAGGGGAAGTGCTGCCCCCCGGAAAAATGCCACCCTAGGCAAGTGCCTTGTTTGCCTTGTGGTAACTGCGCCCCTGATTGATTGATCTATCTATCTATCTATCTATTGATCTCAGTGGTGTATTTAGGTTTTGTGCTGCCCTAGGCAACTCAAAAATTGTCTGCCCCAATGGACACCGACCAATACCACCCCCCCTCCTTCCCCCTCCTGCAGAGAGAGACTGACATTGACCAACAACACTCCTGCCCCCAACTCGGGAAAGCCTTCCACTACCCTCCTGGCGATAGAAAGAAAGACACTCATCTTCAAAGCTCCAGACATCTCTGGGAACGGGAGTCAGGCTCTACATACACCATCAAGCAGCCCTCAGCCTCTCTTGGATCCCACCTAGTTCCAATGGCACGCGTGTCCCTTCTTTCATCCCTTCTTCTGAGGGGAGGTGCTGCCCCCCTGAAAAATGCCGCCCTAGGCAAGTGCCTTGTTTGCCTTGTGGTAAATACGCCCCTGATTGATCTATCTATCTATCTATCTATCTATCTATTTATCTATAATCTATCTATCTATCTATCTATCTATCTATCTATCTATTGATCTCAGTGGTGTATTTAGGTTTTGTGCTGCCCTAGGCAACACAAAAATTGTCTGCTCCAATGGACACCGACCAACACCACCCCTCCCCCTTCCCCCTCCTGCAGTGAGAGTCTGACATTAACCAACAACACCCCTGCCCCCAACTCGGGAAAGCCTTCCAGTACCCTCCTGGCGATAGAAAGATACTCATCTTCAAAGCTCCAGCCATCTCTGGGAATGGGAATCAGGCTCTGCATAGACCATTAAGCAGCCCTCAGCCTCTCTTGGATCCCACCTGGTTCCCATGGCACGTGTGTCCCTTCTTTCATTTCTTCTTCTGAGGGGAGGTGCTGCCCCCCTGAAAAATGCCGCCCTAGGCAAGTGCCTTGTTTGCCTTGTGGTAAATACGCCCCTGATTGATCTATCTATCTATCTATCTATTCAATATGTCTATCCAGATCTATGACATCACTGCCCATGCACCTGCAGCATCACCTAGCTTCCACAGCTTATGCTAACAACGATAATATAAATTTGAATTATTCAAATAACCATATAAAGCATATTTAGCATGAAGAAGATTTATTCCACATTAGGAACAAAAAAAAGTTAACAGGCCTTTAATTTCAGGAGGATTAAAATCCATACCATTATTATCCTATGATTAATTTTTAGAAGGATTGGTGAATATCTGTTCAATAACGCATTGCTTCTTATCAGTCTCTGTCCTTTGTTTTACATTATCTGGATGTGATCTCATTTCATTATCAGTCTGATAGATTGTCGATAGCATGAATCTTCTTAGGGTTGTATTAATGATCTGCTGCACGAAGCGACATAACAGCAATTTCATACAATGAATACAATAAAGATTCTTAATGGTGACCTGAGATTACACAATATTGTTTATATTCTGAAAATATCATGTTAAACTGAATATATATATATATGCAGTCATGGCCAAAAATATTGGCACCCCTGCATTTCTGTCAGAAACCACTTCACCCAGAAAATTGTTGCAATTACAAATGTTTAGGCATTCTCATGTTTCGTTTGTTTGTATTGGTATAACACAAAAAAGTAGAAAAACAAATAAACAAATCAAACAAAAAAACTCACGCAAAACTCCAAAAATGGACTGGACAGAATTTTTGGCACCCTAAATTTATTATTCGGCAGCTCACCCCTTGGAAAAAATATCTGAAATCGATGGCTTCCTGTAACCATCAATGAATTTCTTCCACCTCTCTACTGGAATTTTGGAGTGCTCTTCTTTCGCCAACTGCTCCAGGTCTCTCAGGTTGGAAGGGTTCCTTTTTCCAACTCCTGTTCTGAGGTCTCTCCACAGGAGCTCTATGGGACTGAGATCTGAACTCATTGCTGGCCAGTTCAGTACTCTCTAGCGCTTTGTCTGAAACCATTTCTGGGGGATTTTTGACGTGTGCTTTGGGTCATTGTCCTGCTGTAAGACCCATGACCTCTGACGGTGATCCAACTTTCTGACACCGGGCCCTACATTGCACCCCAGAATTCTTTGGTAGTCTTCAGATTTCATAATGCCATGAAGCATCAAAGTAACCCCAAAACATCAGTGAATCTCCACCATGTGTGACTGTAGGGACTGTATTCTTTTCTTTAAAGGACTAATTTTTTCTGAAAATAGTAGAATGATGGGCTTTACCAAAAAGCTATAATTTTGTTTCGTCTGTCCACAGGACATTCTCCCAAAAGGATTTTGGCTTCCTCAGGTGTGTGGATCTCTCGCAGTGCATGCCGGGACACTCAGAGGAAAGTATCGGAACCTGAATGTGACCCGATGTCAGCCTCCTAAATTCTTCTATAACAGCAAGGCTCAGAGAGGGGGAGGGTGAAGCAGCAGCAGAAAGAGCGAATCAGGTGTACTGCAATGCCAAGAGCATGCTGATAGGAGGAGAGAGCAAGGTGACAGAAGTGAGCTCATCACTGGGCTGGAGGAGGGAAGAGGAACCTGTATTGCGGGATGAAAGGGAATTTCTTCTGACTGGATAAAATTTGGAGATTTGGACAATTTTGGGACACCATTTCTGTTTGACACTATTTGTGTTTACATTGGGACATTTTGGGACACTTTATGCTGGACTTTTTTTTTTAATTACTTTTTATTTTTGTATTTTTGAATTTTATGATTTTTTCCAATTTTTGTAATTTATGATTATATTCATCTGTTTGAATTTGTTTATATAATTTCAAAAAGGTTGTAATATTGTGTTGCTTTCTGGGGAGAAGGCGTGACTTTTTGAGGGGATTTTGGGGTTAGGTGATACACATATCTAATATTCCTCAGGTAAGTTTTGGCAAACTCCAATCTGGCTTTTTTATGTTTCTGTGTCAGCAGTGGGGTCCTCCTTGGTCTCCTATCATAGGCGACGTATAGTGCAAGCTGACACAGTTGTACCCTGTGCCTGAAGGTCATCTTGAATTTTTCTGGAAGTTGATTGAGGTTCTTTATCCACCATTTGAACAATCCTTCATTGCAATCTTTGATCAGGTTTTTCTCTTTCGTCCAGTCTAGGAAGTTTAGCTATAGTGCCATTGGCTGTAAACTTCTTGACAATACTGCACACAGTGGACACAGGAACATTAAGATCTCTGGAGATGGACTTGTAACCTTGAGATTTTCCATACTTTTCCACAATTTTTGTTCTCAAATCCTCAGACAATTCTTTGCTGCTCTTTCTCTTTCCTATGCTCCATGTGGCACTCAGAGACACACAACAGAAAGGTTGAGTCACGTTTTAACTGGTTGCCAGTGTGATTTCTATATTGTCAGCACCTATTCATTGATACAGGTGAGTTTAATTACAAATTACAGGAGCATCACAAACTTGGAATGCAATTATTTCTTACAATTTTGAGAAGGTGCCAATAATTTTGTCCAGTCCACATATGGGGTTTTGTGTGGAATGTGTCAGATTTGGCATTTTATTTCTCCACTTTTTTTGTGTTAGACCAACAAAAAGACACAAACAAAAGAAATAAACAAGAGAATGCCGAAACATTGGTAGTTGCAACAATTTTCTGGGCGTAGTGGTGCATTATCTGACAGAAATTCAGAGGTGCAAATATTTTTGCCCATGACTATATATATATAATATTATGTCACTTTACAAGAAAAATTGCACATGACATCTTCACATTTCTCATGTGCACTCAGCAGAAGGAGCTCTTTAAAGATACATTCTTTTCCTTTCCTTTTCCTGCAGCTGCAGTCTTCAGAATAAGCCCAAGATGATGTCCACCTCCCCACCCCCAGCCTAGCAAATAGCAACACCTTAAAGTGAATGTATATTGAAACAGTGAAGATTTACTATCTTATAGTCAGTATTACTTGTGGCTTAGTAGTGCTCTAAAAATATACTGAACCTAGGCACTCCCGTGGCACTCTTGCCACGTAAGATTTTAGTGGGGTTTGTTTATGTCACTATTGTGCTGCTCATTGTTCTCCTTGCTGGATAAGAGGTTGTAGCTGAGGGCCCGTGTTGCAAGGATCTCCTTGCTACAGTGGGGATCGAAAGTTTGGGCACCCCAGCTAAAAAATTGTATTAATGTGCATAAAGAAGCCAAGGAAAGATGGAAAAATCTCCAAAAGGCATCAAATTACAGATTAGACATTCTTATAATATGTCAACAAAAGTTAGATTTTATTTCCATCATTTACACTTTCAAAATAACAGAAAACAAAAAAATGGCGTCTGCAAAAGTTTGGGCACCCTGCAGAATTTATAGCATGCACTGCCCCCTTTGCAAAGCTGAGACTTGCCAGTGTCATGGATTGTTCTCAATCATCGTCTGGGAAGACCAGGTGATGTCAATCTCAAAGGTTTTAAGTGCCCAGACTCATCTGACCTTGCCCCAACAATCAGCACCATGGGTTCTTCTAAGCAGTTGTCTAGAAAACTGAAACTGAAAATAGTTGACGCTCACAAAGCTGGAGAAGGCTATAAGAAGATAGCAAAGCGTTTTCAGATGTCAATATCCTCTGTTCGGAATGTAATTAAGAAATGGCAGTCATCAGGAACAGTGGAAGTTAAAGCAAGATCTGGAAGTCCAAGAAAAATATCAGACAGAACAGCTCGCAGGATTGTGAGAAAAACAATTCAAAACCCACGTTTGACTGCACGATCCCTCCAGAAAGATCTGGCAGACACTGGAGTTGTGGTACACTATTCCACTATAAAGAGATACTTGTACAAATATGGTCTTCATGGAAGAGTCATCAGAAGAAAACCTCTTCTACGTCCTCACCACAAAAATCATCGTTTGAACTTTGCAAATGAACATATAGACAAGCCTGATGCATTTTGGAAACAAGTTCTGTGGACCAATGAGGTTAAAATTGAACTTTTTGGCCGGAATGAGCAAAGGTACGTTTGGAGAAGAAGGGGCACAGAATTTAATGAAAAGAACCTCTGTCCAACTGTTAAGCATGGGGTTGGATCAATCATGCTTTGGGGTTGTGTTGCAGCCAGTGGCACAGGGAACATCTCACGAGTAGAAGGAAAAATGGATTCAATAAAATTTCAGCAAATTTTGGATGGTAACTTGATGCCATCTGTGAAAAAGCTGAAGTTAAAGAGAGGATGGCTTCTACAAATGGATAATGATCCTAAATACACCTCGAAATCCACGGGGGATTACATCAAGAGGCGTAAACTGAAGGTTTTGCCATGGCCTTCACAATCTCCTGACCTCAACATCATTGAAAATCTATGGATAGACCTTAAAAGAGCAGTGCGTGACAGACAGCCCAGAAATCTCAAAGAACTGGAAGACTTTTGTAAGGAAGAATGGGCAAAGATACCTCAAACAAGAATTGAAAGACTCTTGGCTGGCTACAAAAAGCATTTACAAGCTGTGATACTTGCCAAAGGGGGCAGTACAAGATATTAACTCTGCAGGGTGCCCAAACTTTTGCAGACGCCATTTTTTTGTTTTCTGTTATTTTGAAAGTGTAAATGATGGAAATAAAATCTAACTTTTGTTGACATATTATAAGAATGTCTAATCTGTAATTTGATGCCTTTTGGAGATTTTTCCATCTTTCCTTGGCTTCTTTATGCACATTAATACAAATTTTTAGCAGGGGTGCCCAAACTTTCGATCCCCACTGTATTGCTTCATCCATTCTGTGGATCTGTGCTTCCTCCACCTCCCTGCTGCTCCTTGGTCTTTACCCCACCAGTCATCAGGGGGGCAGCTCTGACAAGAGGAAGCAAAGTTCTGCCTTTTCCAAGATGGCCACCTCCCCACAAAGACACTATACAGAACAAAGTTCCTGATGCAAAAAAAGAGCATGTATACTTATCTTTCTGGTGGCCCATGTCTTCAAGCTCTGACACTTTTCTGCTTCAGGGCCACTTTGGGTATTCAACAGTTTCTGGTGTGTGAATAACTGTTCCTCCCATAGAATGCCAAGGTTCCTTACAGGTGCATATACAGTATATTACTATAGGATGTACAGGCTTGCAGGAGGAGCCAAAGTTTGCAGAGGAGGGAAGGTATTTGTCAAACCAGGAAGTGTTGAATACCTACAGTGAGCAGATATCACCAAAGTGGTGGAGTTTAAACACGCAGACCACCATAAAGATACGTATACTTGCTCTTCCTTTAGAGTCTGGACTTTATTTACAAATGACCCTGTGGCCACTTTAAAAAGATTTGTAAATTTAACATTGGCTTATTATAAGATATGTTAGTAACTAGACCAATTATATATAGGTAAATCAAGAACGCCCAGCTGTCATCCTTTTCCTTTGGTTTCAATATTTTCCTACTCACTGATTCGGAAGTACTGTATGCAGCCAAGCAGTACTGACTTCAAACTTTGCATACTTGTTCCAGGTCAGTGATTCAGAAAATATTGACGTAAGAGGATCGCGTTGGAAGTCTAAAAAATTGCATTTAGGAGGAAACTCAGCAATGGCAGCCCAACATTTCATTGGGATATGCACATGTTTTTTTTTTGGGGGGGGTTAATTTCTAATGGACCCCCCCCCCCGTCTATTCCATTCAGTAAAGAACATACTTGACCCTTAAAAACCCATACATATATTATAACACCTGTGCTATGTTGTGTTGCATTGCTCGTTGAAGGCACGTAGGCAATGAATGAGCACAGCGCATGTGGACACACGTGATAACCTTCAAAAAGGTATAAACAGACCCAAAATTCTACTCAGGGGTGGACTGGGAACATTTAACCTAGGTAGACAGATGACCATGACCATTTTATGGTAGGGACAGTTTTCTGTGGGATAAAGAAACTGGGCTGCAGTGATTGGTGGTCATGGTGGAAGATGGATGTGGTGTTGAAGAACATCACATCATTGGCCACCAATGCAGGCTCCTAAATTACTGGCCTCTGAACTAGATCCCATTGTGTGCACGGAGTCATTCTTAGCCCAGGAAGCAGATATCCAGGAACAGTACACACACATATGGGCCTCTTGAAAAGTGTTTAGAGAATCTCATTCTCATTGGACCTCATTCTAGACTAAAATGATTCCACTAGATTCATCCTGCCCAGCTATTCCCTATGGAAAACTCCTGTCATATCCTCAATCTTCCCATCATCTCCTCTTCCTTTTTTCTGTTTTCCTCTTTTGTGCCCTCCTGTACTTTCCCATCTGTCATTTCTTCCCTGTTTCTACCTTCTAGGCCACCCTCTTTTAATTTCCCCTCACCCCCCCTCATTCTCTTTTCCTGCAGTGTCTTTTCATATCCTTTCCCCTACTTTTCCTATCATTAGATATTCAATACATAGTAATGTTCTTCTTTTTAAGCCAAGAGTCAGTTATTTTCCCCAATACAGTGGAATGTACCCTCCCGCCACAGCCTACCTGTTCGTAATCCACCAACATAGTCTCCATAAACATCTTCTGGTCATTCATCTCCCAAGCTCAACTATATATGATCTCTAAGCAGATAGGAGTCTCTCCCAGAACAGTGGGAAGAGGCATTGCAGTCTGTTCAGTTGAGTTCTTTGAGTACATCGTAAAGGCTCTCTCAACTATATATTATATTAAGAGTCCATTATACTACTTCTAAATTGTGTACTATTGTTCTAATACAGGAACCTATTTGTGGTAGATGCCGTATGTACCATGGTGACCTAATACATATGTAATGGTGCTTCCCCAAGTTATTATTATTATTATTATTATACAGGATTTATATAGCGCCAACAGTTTGCTCAGCGCTTTACAATATAACGGGAGACAATACAGCAACAATACAGTTCAATACAAGAGGGATTTGAGGGCCTGATCCTTGGAGCTTACAATGTAGGCGGGAGGGGCTAGTGGTACAAAAGGTAGTAACTGTGGGGGATGGACTGGTTGGAAGAGTAGAAGATTCCAGTATTAGCTGAGGGCAGGATAGGCTTCCCTGAAGAGATAGGTTTTCAGAGATCGCCTAAAAGTGAGCAGAGTAGGCGATAGTCTGATAAATTGGGGTAGAGAGATCCAGAGGATGGGGGAAGCTCTGGAGAAGTCCTGGAGAAGTTGAAAAGATACTGGGAAATAGTTGTAAACACTACTAATGGTGTTGTTGATACAGAAGGTAAGTTAGATCCCAAACAATGTATATTGGGTATCTTGGACAGAGAGGTCCTAGAGAGGGAGTATCAAGAGCATT
Organism: Staurois parvus; assembly: GCF_062004578.1. Lineage (NCBI taxonomy): Eukaryota > Metazoa > Chordata > Amphibia > Anura > Ranidae > Staurois > Staurois parvus. The sequence continues at coordinate 1,067,656 of NW_028318575.1, read as the reverse complement.
ATTTCAGAAGACTATACTACTTTTGAAATATCGAAAGAAGGAAAACCCCGCAACGCCACAGGAGTGGATACCTATATGGGTACTACATTGAGGTATGAAAGCTTAATTTTTCAACATCCGGGTTGCCCCACTATATTTGAAAGAATATGGAAAGGTTGGCTGAACATGGGCATTTACTAGAGGGGGAATGTCAAAAGCAGGGACTGACTGACCATTTGGAAACTCGGGCACTGCCCGAGGGCCCGGGGTCAGTAGGGGGCCCCATAAGATGCCCCTGGTACCTTTTTTCATAGGCTTTTTTGAGTTTGGGCAAGGACACAGGGGCCCCATGATCCCCTATTGCCCGGGGGCCCCATGAGTTGTCAGTCCGCCCCTGGTCAAAAGCATTATTTCATGCAAGCAAACTTATTTACAAATATTGGAAAAAGAAAAATCACCCTACGCCAGAGGAGTGGATGCCTATATGGGCACTACGGTGAGGTATGAATGTTTTTTCAACATCAAGGCTGCCCCACTAAATTTGAAAGAATATGGGAAGGTTGGCTGAACACCAAGTGTCTGCTACCAATTTAAGAGCTATATGAAACCTAAGAGGATATGATAACTTAGGGGGTATCTTGGACAGAGAGGTCCTAGAGAGAGAGTATCAAGGGCATTATTTCAGAAGAGTAAACTTCTTTTGAAATATTGGAAGAAGGAAAACCCCCCAACGCCACAGGAGTGGATACCTATATGGGTACTACATTGAGGTACGAATGCTTAATTTTTCAACATCCAGGTTGCCCCACTATATTTGAAAGAATATGGGAAAGGTTGCCCCACTATATTTTGAAAGGAAAATCACCCTACGCCAGAGGAGTGGATGCCTATATGGGCACTACGTTGAGGTATGAATGTTTTTTCAACATCAAGGTTGCCCCACTAAATTTGAAAGAATATGGGAAGGTTGGCTGAACACCAAGGGGTTTATTTTCTAAAGCTGGAGAGTCCAAAATCAGACTCCCTTCTGCATAGAAACCAATCAGCTTCCAGGTTTCATTGCCAAAGCTTTATTAAACAAGCTGAGGTTAGAAGCTGATTGGTTTCTATGCAGAAGGGAGTCTGATTTTGGACTCTCCAGCTTTAGTAAATAAACCCCCAAGTGTCTGCTACCAATTGATTTAAGAGCTATATGAAACCTAAGAGGATATGATAACTTAGGGGGTATCTTGGACAGAGAGGTCCTAGAGAGGGAGTATCGAGAGCATTATTTCAGAAGAGTAAATTTCTTTTGAAATATTGGAAGAAGGAAAACCCCCCAACGCCACAGGAGTGGATACCTATATGGGTACTACATTGAGGTATGAATGCTTAATTTTTCAACATCCAGGTTGCCCCACTATATGAAACCTAAGAGGATATGATAACTTAGGGGGTATAGGGGACTCGGTAATGCCCAGCTGGGTGAGATGGCTTTTTGTTTGAATATTATTTATAAAATACTGATGGTTTTAGTATATGTTTTAAGTTTTGTGAATCCTATATTGTAAAATTGTATATTTTGTAATACTGCTAACTCTGGAGGAAAATCGATATCATTTTTTTTTTAATTTCCAATAAGAAATTTCTTTGATTAAAAAAAAAAAACTTTGATTTTTAAAAAAATTAAATAAGATTTCAAATTATTGTTTATACTATTGTGTGCAACTTGTTAAAACAGCATTCACACACTACAAATTATTCTGGGATCGGTACTACAATCTAATTTATAAAAAAAGAATTGCCAGAATCAGCATAGCACATCCTCACAACATATGGATCCGTGTCAATTTCAAATGCTTTAAATTTGGAACGAAAACATTATGATCAACGTTTCCTTACATTTGTACATTAATCAGCTTTTTAAAAAATGTAATAATTATCACATGCATGTGTTTATTTACTTTTTTTTTAAATTGTGTTCCTTTCACTCACAGAATTAGAATAAAAAAAAAGATCTAAAATAAAATATCAAATATAACTGAGTAAAAAAAAACAAAAAAACACAGTAAATCCCTATAATAACACATTTTAGCTGGATCAAACCAAACCATTTTTTCACATACCCAGCAAATAAGTAAACAAATTGAACAGACCTTGTCTCATTATGGAAAAAAAGGTTGTAAGCAGCTGAAAATGTGCCTTTTTTTACTTTTCAAACTAAAAGGCATGTTTTTGAGTTTATTTATTGATTTAATCTACTGTGTGTATATTCAGAGCAGAGGTTGCTTGTCAAGTCTTTCATTTGAGAACAAATGCAAAACAAGTAAAATTTAATGTGGGCTTGATTTGCCTCTTGATTATACTTGTCAGTGCACTGCTGTGATTGAGATTAATTTTACATCTGCAAAGCAATACCTTGAATTGTGCTTTGTTTGTAGTGTTCAGATGTGTATTTTTGTTTTTTTTTTCTTTTTATTCCTAGCAATCTGTAATGATACCGTATGTTTAAAACAGAAAACAAATACATTTCAAAAGCACAACTGCAATGGAAAAGTATTACTTATTCAAATATTGTAACAAAGGCAGCATATTGTAATACTGTTAAATGTGTTTGTATATAGATGATTTTTTTTTATATTTAAGCAGCTTTGTGCTTTTTAGAGTAATGGGCATCTCTTTGTTTTTTCTTTTTTTTTTTAGACCACAGTATCACCCCTGCTTTCATCTTATAAGAGAAAGCAGGGTACTTAGGATGGTAAAGGCTCAGTAGAGAAAAGCAAACTCTGGAATGTTTGCTCTGGTTTTAAAATCCAATCTATCAGCTCAGATATCCAATGGTCCAATGTTTATCTTAAATTACAAAAAAAAAAAATCCCCTTGTGATTCAAACTTGTTAAGTGTTAAGCCAAGACCTTTTTTTTTCTTTTTTTATGCATTAAGTTTTTTTTTTTTTTGTACATTGAGTTCTGAAGATTTGGAGCCTCTATCTAATTTTTTGCTGTCTGCGTCCCTGAGGTCAGATTCTATCTCACTTCCTGTTCCGGAGGCATAACAGGAAGTGAGAGGAAATCACACCTATGGCAGATGTCAGGAGCAGGTTTCCCTGTAACCAACATTTGTTCTGGGGATGAGAGAATTTGTGCTGGGAGAGGGGATTTGGAAGGGCAAGGGAGGAAGAATATTACTGCTAGAAGGGGGGATTTGGGGGGAAGAGGATCTATGCTAGTAGGGGTGGTAGGGGGGATTTTTGCTGGAAGATTGGAAAAGGTGATTTAGGAGAGGTATTTGTGCTGAGAGGGGTGAATGGGGGGGGGGGGAGTTTTGATATTAGTGGATGGGGGAGGATTTGTAGTGGAAGAGGGGATTTGGGAGAGGAATGTTTGCTAGGAGAGGGGAATGGGATGGGGGGGTGTTGTACTAGAAGAGGGGATTTGTGTTAAGAGGGGGGGTTGTGTTGGAAGAGGGGATTTCAGGGTCGGAATTGTGCTAGGAGGGGGGATTTGGTGGGGAGAGATTTGGTGCTAGAAGTGGGAATGAAGGGGATCTGAGCTGGAAGATTGGATTTGAGGGGAGGATTTGTGCTGGTTAGGGGGAATGGGGGGAGGACTTGTGCTAGGAGGGGTAATACATGGGATTTGTGCTGGAAGAGGGGATTTGGGAGGGGGAATTGTGCTAGGAGAGGGTGGGGGAGGATTTGTACTGGAAGAGGGGATGGGGGGGTGGGGTGATTTTTGCTAGGAGGGGGATTTGTGCTGGAAGATGGGATTGGGGGTGGGAATTGTGCTAGATGGGGGGATTTGGTGTGGAGAGGAAGGGGATCTGAGCTGCAGGACAGGATTTAAGGGAGGGGGGAGAGGATTTGTGCTGGGAAGGGGCAAGAGGGGAAGAGGATTTGTGCTCAGAGGGGAAATTTGAAGGGAACAGGGAGAATGGGTGAGGGGGGTGCTAGTAGAAGTGATACAGGGGATGTTTACTGCAAAAGGAGATTTAGGGAGAGGGACTTGTTCTAGGAGGGGTGATTTTGAGGGTAGAGGATTTATGCTAGAAGGAAAGAATCGATTTGAAGGGGTGTTGAGCTGGGGGGGATTGGGGAAGCAAAGATTTGTTCTGGGAGGGGAGAAGATTTGTGCTGGAAGGAGAAATTTGAGGGGTAAAGGATTTGTGCAAGGTGGGGGGATTGGGGGAGGCAAAATATTGTCTTTTGAGGGGGGATTTCAAGAGGGGGCGTTGTACTAGAGAAGGGGGGATTTTTGCATTTTTGTGTGGGAAAGATTTTGGCTTGCAAAGTGAATTTTTGCTTGGGGGTGAGTGTGTAGATTAGTGTTAGATTTTTTTTTTTTTGTAGGGGGAGGGAGGAGGGAGAGTAGGGGGAGGGAGGAGATTTCTGCTGATGCTCACACATTGTGTGTGTGTGTGTGAGGGGGGGGGGGGGTCACAGTTTAGCATATTTGCCATGGGTGCTAGATGCATTGGTTGTAGCTATCACCAGGAAAATGACAGTGAATCTGACCACTGGTCGGGTGCAATGCTTTGGCCAATCACAGAGTATGATGATGTCACAAGGGGGGTGTTTGATGAGCCAAACACCCCTCTGTTCAGTTCACGGTCCAACATTCAAACCTAACGAAAGTTCAACCGCGAACTTCGAACAGGGAAAATTCACTAAACAGTAACCTACTGCATCTAAGTATGTGTTAAGATACCGCAGAGCTACTAAAATATAGAAAGTCGAATTATTAAGCCATGCGGTATTTTAGTAGTGAAAACATTCTTTATTGTTTCAGCTGTCAATGGGGTTCCCCACTGACAGCTGAATGCAAAAGACTTGCCGGCAATTACATTTGTTTTTTTTTTTAATGCGTGGGTTCCCCCTTATCCATACCAAGCCCTTCGGGTCTGGTATGGATTTTGAAGGGAACCCCCATGCCAAAATTAAAAAGAAAATAGCGTGGGGGTCCCCCCAAAATTTATACCAGACCCTTATCAAAGCATGCAGCCTGGCAGGTCAGGAAATGGGGGGGGGGGGATAAGCGAGTCCCCCCCCGAACCATACCAGGCCATATGCCCTCAACATGGGGGGGTGCTTTGGGGCAAGAGGAGCTCAATCCCAAAGCACCTTGTTAACATGTTGCTGGGGACAAGGACCTCTTCCCCACATATGTGGCCGGTGGTTGTGGGGGTCTGCGGGCAGGGCGTTTTTTCAGAATCTGGAAGCCCCCTTTAACAAGGGGGCCCCCAGATTCCGGCCCCCCATGTAAAAAAGTATGGGGTACATGGTACTGCTACTCATTCACAAGAAAAACCTGTAGTGTAAAAATTGACTCCACCTCTTTGGCGAGTACCCCCATAGCAAGCAGCTCGTGCATTCTCACTTCTGAGCCCCATTCTATGTCTCCATTGACACACAGAGCACAGCTTAGCCCCACCCAAAGGCTCCTTCCTCACTGACTGTATTTAGCAGCAGCAGGAGCCCAAGGCTCCTGCTGCTGTGTCTGAGCCCAAGGCTCCTGCTGCTGTCTCTGAGCGCAAGGCTCCTGCTGCTGTGTCTGAGTCCAAGGCTCCTGCTGCTGTGTCTGAGTCCAAGGCTCCTGCTGCTGTGTCTGAGTCCAAGGCTCCTACTGCTGTGCCTGAGCCCAAGGCTCCTGCTGCTGTGTCTGAGCCCAAGGCTCCTGCTGCTGTGTCTGAGCCCAAGGCTCCTGCTGCTGTGTCTGAGCCCAAGGCTCCTGCTGCTGTGTCTGAGCCCAAGGCTCCTGCTGCTGTGTCTGAGCCAATGGCTCCTGCTGCTGTGTCTGAGACAATGAGGAGGAAAAGTACTGTGAGAGCTGCTGTTCTCATGCACATCACTGGATCATAGTCTCAGATGAGCCTAAAGGGGGTGAGCTGCATTCAGAAGGTTTTTTTACCTTCATGCAGGGAATTTATGAAGGTAAAAACCTTCTGCCTTTAGACCATAAACCATTTAATTGTACTTAAGCTCTGGGGAACACATTGGATGTTTGTTGTCTCTTCTGTGGTCATTTGCTGAACCAATAAATCATTACTGAGCTCCTGAACTGTTTCTAGTGCAACTTAACTCAATTGAAGAGTTAAGCTGCCTGTGGATTCTGTCAAATCAGCAAGTGGTAATAATTCACAGACTGGGTCCAAGGAGGTATGTCATTAAGTATATCAGCATTTGAAACAAAACAGTAGCACAGGGCCTTGGGGTTCTCTGTTACTGCTCTACCCCTAAAGGGATTCTGGATTTGCAGGTCCCCTGTAATCGTAGCTGAGGAGCACCGTAAATATACAATCTTGACAACAACCAGTCATTTGTAATTTAGGTTTATTTGAAAATGCATATACAAAACGTATCCAACATGTTTTTCACATTTTTTCAGGCTTCTGAAAGCTTAGAACTGTTGTTTTGCAGTTTATGAAGCCAGGATGGGGCGCCCTGGCTAGAGTTGAGCTCACTTTACTCTTTTTGTATACACATCTTTCATTAAACATGATTCATAACATATTGTAAGATGTCAAGATACTTTTTTATTTACTGTGCTTCCCACCTATTGATACAACATGTATTCTGCATGCCATGACAGCCCCGCCCACCAGCCATGATCTGCCTGCATTGCATAGACACGTACAGAAAAACAGTGACGACATCACTGGGCCTAAAACAAGGTGTATAATGAAAATAGCTTTATTTTAAAAATATATTTAACATGTTGATGGGAGGGGGAAACCAGAGAAGGGAAAACAATAGGCCACTTTAATGTCTCCTATTATTGGGACCCATCTGCCAAGCTGGGACCAACTTATCTTTGTCAACTCCTTTCCGAATTGTTACTTCACTTTTCGTTAAAGTCACTTCTTTTTTTTTTTTTCGTCGGCTGTTCCTCAGAAACATTGCAAATCCTGGGTGTTAAGTAACACGCATGGGATATTTATGTGTGATTTATAGGAGATTAAATACAGAACGGGTAATGACAGAGAACTAAATTACATCAGGATATGAATGAGAACTGTTTGTAGGTGTTCTCAAAAAACCTGCTGTTATTACGTAAATGCATCTGTTTATATCATGTTTGATTTTTTTTTTCCTTTCTTTTTTTTTTTTTTTATTTAACCACCAAAATGGATTTAATCCACATCTATAAAATTCGCTATAAATATATATATATATATATATATATATATATATATATGTGTGTGTATATATATATATATATATATATATATATATAATTTTTTTTTTTTAACACAGGTTAATTATTTCTAAACCTCCCAAAAGAAGAAAAATATATTTTAACAAGCAGACACACACAAGCTTTCTGATTATATTCTAATCTGCAAACCTAATTATCACCTTCTTATAAAGTAGAAGGAAAAGCTTTGGAAGCAAATTAACGTCTCCGATCAGTGGGGCAGTTTGCTACTTTCATAAATGATCTTCACTTCAAAAAGAATTGGTATAAGCCTTAATTACAGGACAAGAAATGTCCAGATTCAACCTTTTGTAGTTTAAACAATCCGTTATCTATGCCATTTTAACAATTGTTTTGTTACTTGTTTTTTTTTAAAGAATAACAAAGCAGACTGCGACGAAGTGAGACATAAAGGGATTGTGTGCAAGGAAACAGAACGCCACTACTGTACATCTGCTATTTGATTGGCTGTCTCTGGCTTCTGCAAAGAAAGGAAAGGAAAAAGACAAAGGTAAAGAAAAAGGAAAGCAAAGGGGAGAAGAAAAAAAGGAAAGAGAAAGGAAAGAAAAAAAAGGAAAGGTAATGGAAACAGAAAAGGAAAAGGAAAGGAAAAGGGGAAGGGGGAAACGGAGAAGGAAACGGAAAGGAAATAGAAAGGGACAAGGAACAGGAAAGGAAAGGAAAAAGGAAAGGAAAAGATAGGAAAGGAAAGGGAAGGAAAGGAGAAAGGAAAGGAAAGGAAAGGAAGGGAAGGGAAGGGAAAGGAAAGGAAAGGAAAAGAAAAGAAAAAAAGAAAGGGAAAAGAAAAGAAAAGAAAAAGGAAAGGAAAAGGACAGGAAAAGGAAAAGGAAAGGAAAGGAAAAGGAAAGGGAAAGGAAATGGAAAGGAAAAGGAAAGGAAAAGGAAAGGAAAGGAAAAGGAAAGGGAAAGGAAAAGGAAAGGAAAAGGAAAGGAAAGGGAAAGAAAAGGAAAGGAAAAGAAAAGGAAAGCAAAAGGAAACAGAAAGGAAAAAGGAAAATGAAAGGACACTGAAGAGAAAGGAAAAAGGAGAAAGAAAAAATAAAAAGGAGAATGAAAAGGAAAAGAAAGGAAAGGAAAAGGGAGAGGAGAAAAATGAAAGGAAAGGGTAAATGAAAGGGAAAAGAAAAAAGAAATTAATAGGAGAATGAAAAAAGAAAAGGAAAAGAATAGAAAGGGAAAATGAAAGGAAATGAAAAGGAGAAGGAAAAAGGAAAGGAAAAGAAGGGGAAAGAAAAAGAAAGGAAAGAAAAGGTGAAGGAAAGGAAAAAGGAAAGTTATCTGTTGGTATGCATGGACTACAGCAGATTTCTTTGAAAGAAAGAAAGAACCTTGCTGTAGGTCACTGATACCAAAGGATAACCATGACAACCAAGCAATTCACATTTTAGTAGAAAGAATCAGCAATAGGAGTCTAGATACTTCTCTTATCAATGGTTGCCTTTCACTGCTACGCTGCTGAGACATTTTTGAACATATGCATATTTTATGTCTGAAGATTAGTTAAAACCTCCAAAACATTATATATTTTATGAAAGCAAAGACCCTGGGGAAAAAATGGTGGCAATTGTTTTTTTATTATGTTACATGGTATTAGCACAACTGTTTTTCAACTCCATATTTTCAGTAAAAACACACTACAGTTAATTTTAGTGCACACAAACACATTACATTATGTAATCTTTTGGTCAAAAATAAAAGATGAGGTTGCATTGAGTAAATAGATACCCAGCATGTGAAGTCATAACCCCTGGTTCACACCTAAGCATTTTGCAGAAACGAAGTACAGTCCATTTAACATGATTTCCTATGGGATATGTTCACATCTGCATGTTTTCACCCGGTGTGTTTTTTGGAAAGGATCAGGGACTTTTTTAAAACGCAAAAAGTTGCGTTTTTGATTCTGTAGACTTGGACTTTACTAAGCTCTGGAGCAGCTGCACTTTGCAAAGTGCACAGTCTATTTGCCTTTAGTAAATCAACCCCCATGGCCCCAGTATTATTGTTCTCCTTCTGGCGTGTGCGGTGATACCTAAAATATGGTAGTGCAATTGTCATACAAAGGCGTACTCAATGCATGGATTTAGGTTCATATGTGTGTGTGTAGATGGAGGGCTTTGAAAAAGGTTTTGTGTTTTTTTTATATATGCTTCAGATTGAAGGCAAGCATTGAAGAAAAAGCAGTTGAAAAGACATGGGAGTTTCTATAGTCCTGTCCTTGGGTGACATTGCTATTTTCTATAATTACAGTATAGTGAGTAGGTGTTGTCACTATAGGACAGGAAGTGTGTTATTCGCAGGATTACCCAGTTAACCGCTTGCCTTCCAGAGGATGTACCCCCCTTCCTGACCAGGCCATTTTTTGCGATATGGCTCTGCGTTACTTTAACTGACAATTGCGCGGTCATGCAATGCTGTACATAAATACAATTTATGTAATTTTTTTCCCACAAATAGAGCTTTCTTTCAGTGGTATTTGATCACCTGTGCGGTATATATACTGGAATTTTTTTTATACTAGTAATGGAAGCGATCAGCGACTTATAGCGAGACTGCAGGACTGCGGCGAGCATTCTGACACTAAGTGAGAACTGACTAACTGCCACTGACATCCCCAGTGACTCTAATACAGTGATCAGTGCTAATAAAAAGTACTGACACTACTAATGGTACTGGGCAGGAAGAGGTTAACATTTGGGGTGATCAAAGGGTTAACTGTGTGCTGGGAGTGTTTTACTAGGGAGACATGCTGTGCAGAGAAATACAAAGCAGCATGTCCTTGCTGACAGGAGAGAGACCTGTATTGTTTACACACAGGTCTCTCCCTTGTCAGCTTTGCAGATGATCACCGGATCCTGGCAGCCAATAGCGGCACAGATAGGGCGGTGTGTGCCTCAGGGGTGTATTTACCACAAGACAAACAAGGCATTTGCCTAGGGCGACATTTATCAGGGGGCAGCGCTGCCCCCCAGAAGAAGGAAAACACGCACCATGAGGACCAGGTGGGATCCGAGAGAGGCTTCAGGCTGCTTGACGGTGCATGCAGAGCCTGACTCTCATTCACAGGGATGTTCAGAGCTGTGAAGGTGAGTGTCTATCAGTGCCTTTCTCTCTCTTGCCGGTGGGGGCGAGAGGGGTGGAGGCGGGTATATTGGGGCGATGTTAGTGGAATGTTCTCTGTGCCGGGGGGGTGGTGGAGGTGGTGTTGGTCGGTATCAGGCTCTCTCCTTTGGGTGGTGTGGGATTTGTTGGTCGATGTCAGGTTCTCTACATGAGGGGGTGAGATATTTGTTGGTTGGTGTCAGACTTTATCCACGGGGGGTTTCAGGTATTTGTTGGTCGGTGTCAGCCTCTCTACACGAGGGGGGGGGGGGTGGTGAGGTATTTTTTGGGTGGTGTCAGACTCTATCCGTGGGAGGTCTGAGGTATTTGTTGGTTGGTGTCAGACTCTATCCACGGGGGCTTTGAGATATTTGTTGGCTGGTGTCAGACTCTATCTGTGGGGGTTTTGAGGTATTTGTTGGTTGGTGTCAGACTCTATCCACGGGGGGGCGGTTGAGGTATTTGTTGGCTGGTGTCAGGCTCTCCATACAAGGAGAGGGTGAGGTATTTGTTGGTTGGTGTCAGACTCTATCCATGGGGGGTTTGAAGTATTTGTTGGTCAGTGTCAGACTCTATCCATGGGGGGTTTGAAGTATTTGTTGGTCAGTGTCAGACTCTATCCATGGGGGGTTTGAAGTATTTGTTGGTCAGTGTCAGACTCTATCCATGGGGGGTTTGAAGTATTTGTTGGTCAGTGTCAGACTCTATCCATGGGGGGTTTGAAGTATTTGTTGGTCAGTGTCAGACTCTATCCATGGGGGGTTTGAAGTATTTGTTGGTCAGTGTCAGACTCTATCCATGGGGGGTTTGAAGTATTTGTTGGTCAGTGTCAGACTCTATCCATGGGGGGTTTGAGGTATTTGTTGGTTGGTGTCAGACTCTATCTATGGGGGGGGGGTTTGAGGTATTTGTTGGTCAGTGTCAGGCTTTCTGCGTGTGGAGGGGGTTGATTTGTGTGTTGCCTAGGGTGGCACAAAACCCAAACACACCACTGGCGCACCCCCTGACCAGAAATGCAAATCATGTATATATATGTGATTTTGCGCAGCCCTGTCGCTCTGTAGCAGTACATCTGCTATAGGGCGGTGGGCAAGCGGTTAAAATAAAACGGTAAAAGCCTGAAAAAAGAAAACTAATGCAACCATTATATCTAAGGACTGGTATGTTGCCATATATTATATTTTTTGTTCTTGGGTTTACATTCACTTTAAATGCGGATCCTCTACTTCTCTTGTGCTGCTCAGTGGCTTTGCCCTGCAAATCAGCAGCAATACGGCAGAACACGGGCATGGAGTCATGTAGAAGCTTTATATATTCATTAGGAAGTGATTTAAAGACACGGGAAAACAGCACAGGTAAGTTGACAGCCCCTTTAATATGTAATCATAAACAACAGCAACAACTCCAAAAAAAAATTAAATGTGGTCTTTAGAGGAAAGATGCCATTTTTCTGCAGAAAGTAGCCTTTGGACGACAGATCCCTCGAAGTCTTTAATTATAAAGAGGCATTTATTGTATTTTCCAAAACCCAGCAGGAAGTGAAGAGCAGAACACACCCGTCCCCAGACAACAGGACTGCATTAATAGTAATTGTCCTCTGTCATGATTCATGAATATTTCTGGGTGTCTGTGTCAGGGAATACAATAGACGGAGCACACTGACCCTGAGCAGAGCCACCAATTAGAGAAGCCTTGGAAGAAAGCATTATAAAGGGGGGGGGGGGTACATGTCGGCTGCTGGCAGGTATTTATTTTTACTTGTGTGTTAAAATGTTTCTAAACTCGAGAACAAAAATGTATCGCAGCGCACCAGTCCTTATATTTGGTGGCTGCATTTGTTTTCTCATGCTTTCATGTTTTTATTTTTACTTCATAATTCTACAAGTAACACACTCCCTGTCCTAGCGAGACAATGTTCACTCGCTATACTAGTGTGGCCCTTTGCTTGTCTTTATCTGGCCCGTGGGGTACTTTACCACCCGCTGATACAAGAAAGTACAGCATTCCTCCCACTGACAAAAACAATGGGCACTGTTTCTCCCACTGACACCAATGATGGGACACTATTCCTCCCACTGACACCAGCATTGGGGCACCATACATCCCACTGACACCAATGATGGGGCACTATTCCTTCCACTGACACCAATGATGGGACACTATTCCTCCCACTGACACCAGCAATGGGTTACCATACCTCCCACTGACACCAATGATGAGCACTATACTCCCGGTGACACCAGCGATGGAGCACTATTCCTTCCACTGACACCAATGATGGGGCAATATTCCTCTTACTGACACCAATGATGGGGCACTCTTCTTCCTCTTATTGATACCAACAACAGGCACTATTCCTCCCACTGACACCAATGACAAGGCATTTATCCTCCCACTGATACCAGTGATGGGGTGCTATTCCTCCTACTGACACCAATGATGGGGCACTATTCCTCCCACTAACACTAACAACGGGATACTCTTCCTTCTACTGACACCAACACTGGGGCAGTATTGCTTCCTCTGACACCAATGATAAGTCATTAGTCCTCCCACTGACACCAATGATGGAAAACTGACACCAGCAATGGGGCACCATACCTCCCACTGACACCAATGATGAGCACTATACTCCCAGTGACAGCAACGATGGAGCACTATTCCTTCCACTGACACCAATGATGGGACAATATTCCTCCCACTGACACCAACAACAGGGCACTATTCCTCCAAATGACACCAACAATGAGGAATTACTCCTCCCACTAACACCAATGATGGGGCGCTATTCCTCCTACTGACACCAATGATGGGGCACTATACTCCCAGTAACATCAACAATGAGTAATGTTCCTCCTACTGACAGCAATGATGGGGCACTCTTCCTCTTACTGATACCAACAACAGGCACTATTTCTCCCACTGACACCAATGACAAGGCATTTATCCTCTCACTGATACCAGTGGTGTTGTGCTATTCCTCCTACTGACACCAATGATGGGGCACTATTCCTCCCACTAACACTAACAACGGAATACTCTTCCTTCTACTGACACCAACACTGGGGCAGTATTCCTCCCACTGACACCAATGATGGGAAACTATTCCTCCCACTGACACCAGCAATGGGGCACCATACCTCCCACTGACACCAATGATGAGCACTATACTCCCGGTGACACCAACGATGGAGCACTATTCCTTCCACTGACACCAATGATGGGGCAATATTCCTCCCACTGACACCAACAACAGGGCACTATTCCTCCAAATGATACCAACAATGAGGAATTACTCCTCCCACTAACACCAATGATGGGGCACTATTCCTCCTACTGACACCAATGATGGGGCACTATTCCTCCCACTGACACCAATGATGGGGCACTATTCCTCCCACTGATACCAATGATGGGGCACTATTCCTAACACCAACAACAACACGGCACTATTCCTCCCACCAACAACAGGCACTATTCTTCCCACTGACACCAACAATGAGTAATTAGTCCTCCCACTGACACCAATGATGGAGCACTATTTCTACCACTGATACTAACAATGGAACACTATTCTTCCCCCTAATGCCAGAGATGCATTGTTTACTCTCACTGATTCCAGAACAATTTCCTGACCCCCAATTTCCTGGTTTTAGTAAGGGTTCTTTGAGACCTGAAAAATATTTTAGAGATTTCTTTATGACAAGCCTTCTCAAGTAGGGTTCCTCTGGTGGTTGTTAGGGGTTCCTTGACCAGTGGTAGGTTTGTCTCCCACCTACAATGACCACTAATGTAAAGGATTACTTTTCCACTGACATACAATTTAAGGCAGAATTTCTTAACCAGGGTTCCATGGAACCCTGAGCTTCTCCACAGATTGGTAGGGGTCCCTTGAGCTGTGGTGGATTAAGGTTGATGACCTCTCAATATTTTAGGGGTTCCTCTAAGGCAGGTTTTCTCAAATAGGATTTCTCCAGTTATTGCCAGGGGTTCCTTGACTAGTGGCAGGTTTGTCTCCTACCTACAATGACCACTAACGTAAGGGACTACTTTTCCACTGACATATAATTTAAGGCAGAATTTCTTAACCAGGGTTCCATGGAACCCCGAGCTCCTCCACAGATTGGTAGGGGTCCCTTGAGCTGTGGTGGATTAAGCTTGATGACCTCTCATTATTTTAGGGGTTCCTCTAAGGCAGGCTTTCTCAACTAGGGTTCCTCTAGTAGTTGCCAGGGGTTCCTTGACCACTGGCAGGTTTGTCTCCTACCTACAATGACCACTAATGTAAGGGACTAATTTTCCACTGACATACAATTTATGGCAGCTTTTCTCAACCAGGGTTCCATGGAACCCAGAGTTCCTCTACAGTTTCTACAGGTAGGGGTTCCTTGCGCTGTGGTGGATTAAGCTTGTTGACCTCCCGTTTGATGGTTCCTGCATAGCTCCAGGACCATCAACACTTGGCAAAGCCAGCGGCATGACACCAATTATATTTTTTAACTATCTGTAAGAGTTAGATTATTTCTACTGACCACCAATGCAAGAAGCCATTTCTTCTGATTAATTGGTTTTAATAAGAGTCTTGACCTGAATATTGTTTTAGGGGTTCTCCTGGGTTAAAAAGGTTGAGAAAGGCTGTACTAGAGGGATCCCACAGGTATAGTATATACTGTACATAGTTATATTGAACCAAGCTAGAACAATGTAACTGTGTGGAAAACATCCATACCTGGAATTCATCTTTAACCACTTCAATTCCGGACACTTTTACCCCCTTCCTGCCCAGGCCAATTTTCAGCTTTCAGCGCTATCACACTTTGAATGACAATTGCGCGGTCATGCAACACTGTACCCTTATGAATTTTTTAGAATTTTTTTGAGACAGATAAAGCTTTATTTTGGTGGTATTTATTCACTACTGGGATTTTTATTTTTTTTGCTATGTAAATGAAAAAGTCCAAAAATTTTGAAAAAAGGTGTTTTTCTTATAAAATTTTGCAAATAAATAATATTTCATCATAAATCTTGGCCAACATTTATTCCGTTATCTTTTTAGTAAAACAAAAATAACCCAAATTAGTTTATAACCAAAAATTATAATTTTTAAACTTTTTTTTTACATATTTATTTTTTTTATAGTATGATTTATGTTTGTTTTTTACATACTGTCACCCTAGCAGTACAGTGTCACCATGGTGACACTGTACTACTTGTGGGGGTGATGAAGATTTTTTTTTTTTTTACACTTATTGCTTTTACACCCATAAAGGCAGTAAAAGCAATCATTTCTCCTTCTCTCTGGCTGCATTCTTGCAGCCATTTAGAAATACTGTGTGAGCTGTGATTGGTCACAGCTTGTCACATGGTACAAGGCTGTTGTGAATAGCCTTGTACCATGTGACCTCTGTGATCATTCACAGATTTCACACGTAGTAAGCAATGATGTCACAAGTGACAACTTGCTTACTACTCTTCATATGATCACTGATTGGCCAATCAGTGATCACATGATCGGGACCTCGCACAGAGGTCCCGTATGAAGATCGGTGTTCCACTGTTTCCGGAGGACACAGCAGGCACTGGATCGCGGTGCTGCGCGCTCCCAGAGAGCGCGCACAAGCAGGGGGCGGGGAGGTCATTTATAAATGGCCACCTGACCCTGCACTGCCACCGTCTGGCCATTTATATACAACGGCCGGAAGGGAGGTGGTTAAAAAAAAAAGTATGCTGTGTGAATAGGAACACACAATAAACGCACAGTGGGGGCTTCTCAAAGGTGGAAATACACTTTAATGATGTGTTAATAACAAAGAGCTGCATTAATTTGTGTCTTTTATATCTGCATGGAACTACCTTTAGGTACGCCTACATGATAGAAAATATATACAATGATTAAATCATTCTTTTGATAGAAAAAAATGCATTTTTGAAAACATTTAATGAAAAGGTAAGCAGAGTACTGCCCCTTTTTAGTACTATGTAAATGCAATCAAATATTCTTCTGTAGACTGGATCGCTGAGTTTGCTTAATAACACAATGCAGAGTATACTATGAACTCAGTATGCAAACTTCATAGAAGACATTTGTGAAATATGATTTGCCTAATTCATACCAGCAGCTCATAGGGTTCGAAATGCCATTTTGCCATGGCTAAAGTTCAAGTATGGTACCCAAAAAACAGATATAAACAAATGGACTCCGACGTTTTCTGTTTAACCTTTGTTGCTTAGTGAATATATTAATCAAGCGCTATTAAAACCAAAAACAATAAATTTAATATATAGCCGCTTACCTATCCTTAGATGTGGTGGTTGCATTAGTTTTCCGTTGATTTTTTCCTTTATTTTCACCTGCTAATCCAGCCAGTAACATACTCCCTGTCTTAGAGTGTCCCCACTCTGGATGGAGGAGCTAGGGAGACACCTTTTGGACAGCAGCATTGTCAGTCTAGGGCAGCAATGGGCAAACTACGGCCCGGCGGACCTTTTAATCCGGCCCGTGGAGCGTGATGCTGTCAGGATGTGTGTAGGCGGGGCAGTGTGACGAACATGAGGGGAGCTGGGCTCCTCTCACAGTCCGCCCTGAAGACTGGAACGGCGCGGGAACACGGCGAGAGGAACGCGCGGAGCAAAGGTAAGTGCATGAATTACTATGGGGGATGAATTACTATATGGGGGATGAATTACTATGGGGGATGAATTACTATGGGGGATGAATTACTATGGGGGATGAATTACTATGGTGGATAAATTACTATGGGGGATGAATTACTATGGGGGATGAATTACTATGGGGGATGAATTACTATATGGGGGATGAATTACTATATGGGGGATGAATTACTATATGGGGGATGAATTACTATATGGGGGATAAATTACTATGGGGGATGAATTACTATAGGGGGGATGAATTACTATATGGGGGATGAATTACTATGGGGGATGAATTACTATGGGGGATGAATTACTATATGGGGGATGAATTACTATGGGGGATGAATTACTATGGGGGATGAATTACTATATGGGGGATTAATTACTATATGGGGGATGAATTACTATATGGGGGATGAATTACTATATGAGGGATGAATTACTATATGGGGGATGAATTACTATGGGGGATGAATTACTATATGGGGGATGAATTACTATATGGGGGATGAATTACTATATGGGGGATGAATTACTATGGGGGATGAATTACTATATGGGGGATTAATTACTATGCTTACTATGGGGGAATATTACTATACTTACTATGGATGACACATACACATCATTCATCTACTCTTGGTCCGGCCCCCGGGCCCAATATATGAACCCATTGCGGCCCTCAAGTCAAAAAGTTTGCCCACCCCTGGTCTGGGGGAGGGGGTTGTTAGATGACCTGATTTAGATGGAGTTGACTAACGAACTGGAGCCAAACTCCAGTGAACACTTCATAAGCAGTTACAGCAATTGTGTTTTTTTTTTTAACTTTTGGGGTAGAGGTTTTCCATAAATAAATAAAAGCTGATCATTACAAATGTCAGTGGTAAATGGTTTGACTCTGTCTTCTTTGACTGCCACATTTGCTGGGCAGCTTGGTCTGTTAAATGAAGATGAAAAATAATAGACTTACTGGCGGGATAACCTGGTGATATGAAGGGATAGAAAATCTAAAAAAAAAAAAAATATTGCGGCCACCACATCTAAGAATTGGTTAACTGCAATTTTAATTTTTGGGGGGTTTTTTTGGAGTTTAAGAGCACTTTAAGATAAAAAACACATGACAATGATATACATATGTTTTTGTATTTTTAATAGCAGCTGTCTTTCATTCAGAGCCATCCTACTTGCACTTTACTGAATTGGGATTGGTTTGCATCGTTGCTTACATCGGGCTCTTGGTGGGTGGTTCTGAGCCCTTTGAAACGCCCATGAGGAGTGAGGTCTCATAGATTGTACTGTGCTGACCATGCTAGCCACCAGTAGATGACCTTTAGAAGCAGGGATCAGGCCATGACTGCCTGTGGCCTTCTACTGGGGATGTGATCAATGGTATATTTAGGGTTTGTGCTGCCCTAGGCAACACAAAAATTGGCGCACCCCCCCCCCCCCCACCCACACACACACACACACACACACACACACACAGAAAGAGCCTGACATTGACCAAGAACACCCCTGCCCTTCACCCGAACCTTCCACTACCACTGCCCCCATACACCAGCCACCATCCCCCATGGCGAGAGAGAGAAAGACACTCACCTTCACAGCTCCGGACATCCCCGGGTGCGAGAGTCAGGCTGTGCATACATCGTCATGAAACCCACAGCATCTCTCGGAACCCACCAGGTCCCCATGCCACATGTGTCCCTTCTTCCATCCCTTCTTCCAAGGGGCAGTGCTGCCCCCCTGAAAAATGCCACCCTAGGCAAATGCCTTGTTTGCCTTGTAAATTCACAACTGGATGTGCTAGATTGTCATTCCACCATAATATTCTTGTCTTCCTATTACCATATCCATTGAGAACTACAAGCTGCTAGAAGCAATGGGGGGTGGGGGGGGTGCATACTGAACATGGTACATGTTACACCCTAAATACAAGTATAACATGTTCAGAAAGGTAAACTTATCCTTTAAGCCTAAGTAGTTTTAAAGCCTAAGTTAACCTGAATATACAGAAATACAAAATATGTGCGAGGGACATTCCTTACTTTCAGTTTGCTGTGTCCCTTGTGCTTCTGTCTTCTAGTTCAGTAGAAATCTTCCTCCTGCAATCTATGAATGGAGGAGGCAGACCTATCAAACATCTGCCTGTCCACATTCACAGATTGTGTTTCATTCATAGAAGCTGTAGTACGACTCTATAAATGGAGATGGTGGGCATAGTCACTTCTATTAAACCCCACCACACTGAAAAATTTGGGAGGGAGGGAATCTTAAGAGATTCTAAATAGAAGACAGAAGTACAAGGGACACATCCAGTTGAAGGTAAGTAATGTCCCTTGTGCTTAGTTTATCTTTTTTTTTTTTGTTTAGGTAAACGTAGGTGTTACATTTTTAATAATAGCAGATGTGAACATATATCACATAAAACATATATCGTTATGCCATTCAGGGTCATCTAAAGATGAGACTATGATTAATCCTTTTTCCCCCTAGTGCCCAGTAATGGTACTGCCAAATGCAGTGTTAGCAAAGTGGATCCAGTTCTTCTGACAGCACAGGATCTTGGGATCTGTAGTCCTATAGCCAATACATACTGTATTTATGAGTGCTGATTGAACTACAACTACCAGAGAGCTGGGAAACCGGAAGGTTGCTGGGAGAGCAGATATTTTCTACAGCAAGGAACTGGCTTGCTTTCTAGGTGTGGAATTTAAAGCTGAACACTGGAGGACTGCCATTCACCTCCAAAGACAGATTGTTTGCCAACTGCTGCAGGACTCTACACATCAGTTCAGCACAGCGGTGATACTTATCACCACAACAGGATCACATTGTCAGGAATGGACTTGCCAATAATGGTGGGACTCACCTGCCTTGTGGGCTGCAGTACCAGGGCTGGCCAGCGGGTGCTCTCAGCAATCAGAGACTCAACCCTGCAGTCAGCCAAACACCTGAAGCTGATTACGGAGGTGTATTTAAGGGATGGCCAGACCTGCAGTCTGGGCCTTGGTGTGTGTTTTTCCATGGGCCCCTGTACCTTGTAACCTGCATTCCTGTTCCTGTTCCTGCCTGACTTGTTGCCGACCCTGCCTGATCCTGACCTCTGCTTAAAGGGACCTCTAGTTAAAGGGACCTCTCTTCTTATAAGGCCAACATTGTTCAAATTAAGATACGTCTATCTTTTTATGTCGGACTATACATTTCCATAATTCTCTGCATCCACCATTGTGGCGTCAGTGGCCTAGAGGAAGCTGATGAGTTAACAAGCCTTTTCTTCCCCCTCTTACTGCTGGTGTTGCAGTTTAATAATTGAAGCTTACTAATGACTGTATAGTTTATTAAACATTGCTAACTGATTATTACTATTTTATAGTGTTTCTATTTTCATGTGTTAACTAGAGCTGTATATCCTAAACCCATTATTCTTGTGGTCTACTCTTTTGAGCAAAGACTAATATAGAGATGTTACTATAGAATTGTGTCTCTTGTATTGTTATCCTATACTTGAAATCAGGGGCGGACTGACAACTCATGGAGCCCCCGGGCAATAGGGATCATGGGGCCCCTGTGTCCTTGCCCAAACTCAAAAAAGCCTATGAAAAAGGTACCAGGGGCATCTCATGGGGCCCCCTACTGACCCCGGGCCCTCGGGCAGGGCCCGAGTTTCCAAATGGTCAGTCCGCACCTGCTTGAAATATGTCTGAACCCAGAGTGTCAGAGGTGTTGGGAGGCAAGGTCAGGGCAACCACTGGGGATAAGCATTATCAAGCAGCCCCTGCGGAGGTAGAGCTACAAATATATTTATTTTTACAATAATGATGATGACTTTTACACTCGGTTCACATTTGTGTGGGTGGTGCCGCTGCGGGACCCGCACAAATACCTGCAGCTGCATCACCTACAAAGAGGAATGCGGGACCTGCAGGTGGGTGCTATTACTTCTAATGCACTTGAAATTGCAACCGGGAACCTCCATTCCCGTGCGGACTGCGATTTCCCAAGTAGTGCAGGGACTACTTCCCTGCGTGTCCCGAGGCACGAGAGTCCATTCAAATGAATAGGAAATCGCAGCCCGCACGACCGCACAGATGTGAACCAAGGCTTAACGCTAGGCAACCTGCTTAAAGATATGTTCATAGTTTGGTCTACAGCTCTTTTAAGATAGAATCTCAAGTTTTAAAAACAAAATTAACTTGCAGATCCTCGATTATTGCCAACTTGTCATTTGAACTAAAAAAAAATCTATTTGACATTATTCAGCGTTTTTTTCTAGATGCTAATCAGACCCAATTTTTCTTAACTGATAACATCTGAACTGGGAATCCCTACATTGTTTTATTTCTTCTTTTATTACATGATGATCACCACTTTCATACTCACTTTGTATGCAAGGTCATCAATGATTTCGGATGAATACATTTTGATTGTGAAGCGTGCGATCGTAATTAGGTGTCTATTATGCATTCATTCTATTCCATGTTTATCATACATACTGTACATTCATCATCTCATTGTGCGTTTCTATGCTTCATATTTTGCATATACTGATGGAGTTCTAAGTGGCTAAACTTTGGAGATAAAAAGTAATTTTCCCAACTTAAAGATGTCCCCTCATTTTCTTCGTCGCTTTCTCTGGTGGATACTTACAGCATCATCAGCAAACATTATTACAGTTTTCTTATTATTTTTCAGAATTCTTGAAAACTGTGCTTAAAGTAGATGTAAACCCAATCACTAAAATCTCATGTAAGCTTTAATACATTAATATCATTATAATAGGCATTTTCAATATTTTCAAAACTGCAACTTGCTTAAAAGTCATGTTTTGATCCTGCCCTGAGGGTTCTTGTTTAAGCACTTCCTGTTAGAGAGTGGCAATGCCCTGTCATTAACTCTCCATTGCACTCATGAGTTGTCACCCTGTCATACAAGTTATATTACAAGTAGGGATGCACCGATACCAAAACCGATACGGAGTATTTTCACGAGTACTCGTACTTGTGAAAATACTCCAGATACCTTAACCAATACTTTGTTATGCGATTTTCGTTAATGGGCGCAAATTGCACCGCAAAAGATTACCATGCAATTTGAACAGGAATGTGATTCCTGTCCAAATCGGATGCAGTTTCCCCACTGCTCCTGTGTGAACCCACCATTTTTCTCTTGGTGTCAGGAAAACTTCTCATCAGTGACTCATGCAGATAGCAAAGGAATGAGGCAGCAGACAGAAATGACAAATTAGGGTCAATTCACTAAGAGGAAAGAAAGTGGCAGGGAATTCAAATCTCCGCCGCTTTGTCTCCTCTTCTACCACTGACACATGCAGGGGCGGACTGACAACTCATGGGGCCCCCGGGCAATAGGGGATCATGGGGCCCCTGTGTCCTTGCCCAAACTCAAAAAAGCCTATGAAAAAGGTACCAGGGGCATCTCATGGGGCCCCCTACTGACCTCGGGCAGTGCCAAGTTTCCAAATGGTCAGTCCGCCCCTGGACACATGGGATGCTTGCAGGGAGGTTTCCTGCACCGCTCCTGTGTGAACACGCGCTATGACAAGCCTGGGTTTACACAGGAACAGTGGCAGAACTGCATGCGATTTGGACCGGAAGCACATTCCTGGTAAAATCGCATGCTATTCTTTGCGGTACAATCTGCGTCCATTAATGAAAATCGCACCACAAAGTGTCGGTTCTCGGTATCGGCGAGTACTTGATCAAAAGTATAGGTACTCGTATTCGCCAATAAAAAAATGGTATTGGTGCATCCCTAATTCTAATGGCCATTTTAACATACACAATATGGCAGCATGGTTCAATGTTGTCACCATAAGGAAACCAACACTGAGAAATGACATGCAACCATCATTGGAGTGCATGTAGACAGGAAGTGGATACAAAGAGGCTGCGGGATCAGCAACGCTGAAATGCAATAAAAATGAACAAAAAAAAACATATTTTATTGAAAACAAACTATATATTTACGATACATTGTGCTTTAGCAAACTAAATATTATTCAGTAACAGAAGCATTCTCAACCAGGGTTCCTACAGAGGTTCCTCTAGTGGTGGTCCCCATCTGATGGTACTCACATAGTTCTGGAGCCAACACCACTCTACAGAGCCAGCAGTATGAGACCAATGATCTTTTTAGCTGTCTGAAAGGGGACCATTCTAACTGTAAGTGGAGCATTCTTCCTACTGGTCACCAAGGTAAGGAGCATTTTTGCTATTGACCCCCCAATGAATTGGATTTAGTAAGGGTTCCTTGAAACTTGAAAACTTTTTTAGGGGCTCCATTAGGGCAGGCTTTCTCAGCCAGGTTTCTGTGAAAACTCAGGGTTCCTCCAGAGGTTGCTAGGGGTTCCTTGAGCAGTGGCAGATTTACCTCCACTTACAAAGACCACCAATGTAAGGGGAACTTTTCCACTGACATGCAATTTAATTAACCCCTTAATGGTTGGCGAGACACAACAGGACACGGGCAGGATTGGCGGGACACAGGCTGGATTAACCCCTTACATGCCGAATGCAGAATGGTTGGAAGAGCACAGCAAGACACTGGCTGGATTAACACCTTACATGCTGAATGGTGGGCAGGGCACAGCAGGACACATTGTGAATTAACCCCTTGTATGCTGAATACAGAATGGTTGGCAGGACACAAGCAGGATCAGCGGGGCACAGCAGGACACAGGCTGGATTACCCCTTGCATGCAGAATGCTTAGTGCTTATCCCTGGAGATTTTTACAGCAGCCGTAGCATGGATTGGGGGGGGGGTTTGGGGGTCTGTCAGTCGTGGGAGGGGGTCATCAGGGAGTGCTGGAGGTTGGTAGTTGGGGGTTAAGGTCTGTGAGCGAAGGCCAGTAGTTGGGATGGTTGGGGGAGGGGACGTTATTGGGGGTGTCGTTTACACTGGCACCGACCGCATCATTTACAGGGTGTATTATTTATTTGGGGTGTGCACTGTGTGCTTCTGGCTAAAAATATTAATTGGGAGGAGGGGGGGGGAGGAGGGGGGGGGGGGGAGTGACACCATGTTTTAATGCACCAGGTGACACCAACCCTAGTGACACCACTGGTGTCAATGGGTCAAGGGGGGTGCTGGAGCTGCAGGACAGGTGTGAGGGCCATATGAAATGGCCTGGCAGGCCAGATGCAGCCCACAGACGTTGTGCTTGGCACATGCTCTAGGGATTAGAGCGAAATGGAAAGTTTGCACCTTCCTGAAATTAAAACTGCAAAAATCTGGAGATTTTGAAAAAATGTATTGGAGTCAACAGAGAAGGTGAACTGAACATGTTTTGTGTGGTTTTTAATGGTGCAATGAGCTTTAAACACATTGCCTCACTAGCTTCTTTTGGTTTGCTTCTCTTTTTTTTTTTTTTGTCTTTTTTTGTGTTTATTACAGAAAGAGAAAATAGATGGGGAGAATAAAGTAAAATAAATTATGTAACATGACAGCGCACAAATTAAAGTGGAACTGCTCTGCATCTGAGCATCACAAACCAAAAAATGCTATTTAATTCATTTTTAATAATCAACGCAAACTCAGCCATCCATCCATGTCTCCATGCTTTATTTTGCTGAGAAATCACTTTGAACCCTCCCCCTCCCCCCTGGCATTTCTGGCAGTGGCCATCTTGAGTAAGGATAAATGATTCATGTATCATTTACTTCCTGGAATCCATCTGCCCTTAGCTCAGGCATAGACTGAGCTGAGAACCTTCCCCTCCAGAAGACTCCTGGGATGTATGACATCATTCGCCTAGGCATGGAAACCAGGAAGTAACTGAAGAAATGGA
The DNA here is from genome assembly GCF_062004578.1 of Staurois parvus. Classification (NCBI taxonomy): domain Eukaryota; kingdom Metazoa; phylum Chordata; class Amphibia; order Anura; family Ranidae; genus Staurois; species Staurois parvus. The sequence continues at coordinate 1,042,920 of NW_028318575.1, read as the reverse complement.
AGAAAAAGTTTAAAACAAGCAAATATAATATACTTTTCAATCTATTTACTAATGCTAGCAGCATAAGAATTAAAAATAGTTCATAGTTGACTGAGAGAATGAAGTTTCACTTTAAGATCAAATACATATAAAACACAAATATGAAGAACACTAATTGCAATAAACCCAATGACCCTAAATCAACTCCCTCCCTGGGGAATAAAAGAAAAAAAAATAATGATTGGCACCTAAAAAGTCCTGATATGTGGTCACACAATGTAAGTACTACAGTGCAGAAATATTAATGGGTCTTGATGCCTCAACCCATCTGCCAGTTCTAAAATAATATCGTCGTGTTTAAAATCCTAAAACATGCTAATAATTCTGAATAAATTATCCAGAGTGTGAACCATCGCCTGCAAACAACCACTTCCATGGTAAAGCTACTTTACCATTCCGAAATGGATTAAGTGCTTGCCATGCTCTCTATTTGCTAATGCTGCCACATCAGGCTAATGATTATAGTATTAGTCACGAATAATAGAATGATTTCACTGTAAGAGAGGAAGGACATTTGCCTGAGCTCCATCAAAATGCAAAACAATGAACTATAAACTATTATTAAGTACTTTGTGATCAAATTGCAGCCACGAAAATCACTGCGGGTCATTTGCATCAAATTGATACAAGTCTGCAAGAGCAAATAAAAATAAGTTTCACCTATGCAAAATCCAATCAAGAGACCTAGATAGTAAACTCCGAAATGTTGGTCTTCTGTTTCAATGGAAATCAGGTCATTTACATGACACAGGCGTGTAACTTTACCCTAAAGAAAATGTACATGCTGTAATAAGTTGCTATTTCTCACGTGTACATGTGAAAGTCCTCACTAGTCTGACTGCACAATCAATGCCCCATGGACATATGAAGATTGCTAGATGTTACATTTATGGGTGGAAGTAGACCAGTATTTCTCAACTGGGGCACTGTTTAGGTTCCCCCAGGGTGTCACGAGCACGGGAACCAGTTTGCCCTAGATCAGTGGGGGAATCAATGGCGGAGAAGGATCTGGGGGATCTGGTAGATTATCAGCTTAATAATGGCATGCGATGCCAAGCTGCGGTTTCTACCCACATAGAACTAAAATATATTTGAAATATATTTTAAAAATATTCTTCCCAAATATATTGCCATATAATTGAAAAGCTACAATTTCAGCCATATTCAGTATAATTTAAAATATATTTCAAAATATATTTATATCTCACCAACCTGATCCCCAAGTACCGCCCTACCCATACCCTTCGCTCCTCACAGGACCTCCTTCTATCCTGCTCCCTGGTCTCCTCCTCCCATGCACGACTGCAGGACTTCTCCAGGTCCTCCCCTATCCTCTGGAACTCACTGCCCCAATCCATCCGACTGTCGCCTTCCCTCCCCACATTCAGGCACTCCCTCAAAACCCATCTCTTCAGGGAAGCCTACCCCACCCTCACCTAACGGCCATCCTCCCTCATTCCTCCCACCACTTCATCCCCCTCAGCCACTTCATTCCCCTCAGCCACTTCCTATTGTTCCACTACCCCCTCCCTCCTAGATTGTAAGCTTGAAAGAGTAGGGCCCTCTTACCCCTCGTACGCTGTCTGTTTTTGTGGTACTGTGCCATGTATTGTCCCCCCCCCCTATTGTACAGCGCTGAGCAAACCCTTTGGCGCTATATAAACTCGATGTGATAATATATAAATATATATATATATATATATATATATATATATATATATATATACACTGCATGTTGAAATGAGTTTGTTTACAAAATATATGACAAATATTTTTAAAAATACAGTTCAAATATACTGCATGTCTTTAAAAATACAAATTTACATTTTTGGAATGCATTTCCAAATATATGTAAATATATATGTCAAAACGACTTTTATAGGTGGTATAAAAAAATATATTCTTCAGATTTTTTTTTAACATATAAAAAAGTAATTTTAACATACATATTTTTACATATATTTGTAAATGCATTCCAAAAATGTAGATTTGTATTTTTAAAGACTTACAGTATATTTGAAATGTATTTTTAAATATATTTTTCATATATTTTGTAATAAAAGCACATTTCAACATGCAGTGTATATATATATATATATATATATATATATATATTTATTTATTTAAATATATTTTCAAATATATGGAATATAGCCAAAATTGTAGCATTTCAAATATATGGCAATATATTGGGGAAGAATATTTTTAAAATATATTTAAAATATATTTTTCTTTCATATGTGTAAAGCGAGCAAAATCCTCTCTTGTACTTACAGTCGCACGATTTCAAAGTCGGGGGACATGCTGATTTCAGATGTGATTTGCAAGACATTTGACACAGTTGTCTATGCAAATCGCACCAAAAGTAGTGCGTGTACTAGTTTTGAAATCAGTGCGGCTCTGACCAAGTTGGAACCGCACCGATATGACCACTCCAATTGCGGATAATAGGGTGCGACTTGGTATGTGATTTTCAAGGCGCCTGGAATGCAAATTGTATGCCAAGTCGCACCCGATACGACCGGGGGGGGGGGGTTAAAAGAGGTATAGACTACAGAGAGAGATATCATTTCCCCCGGTAAAAATCATTAGTAATACCTCATCTGGAATATGCAGTTCAGTTTTGGGCACCAATTCCCGAAAAAGAACATTGGGGAACTGGAGAAAGTGCAGGGAAGGGCAACCAAACTGATAAGAGGCATGGAGGAGATCAGCTATGAGGAAAGAATAGAGGAACTGAATTTATTCTCTCTTGATAAGAGGAGATTAAGGGGGGATATAATCAACGTGTATAATACATAAGAGGGAATATGATCTCCATGTATAATACATAAGGGGGGATATGATCTCCATGTATAATACATAAGGGGGGATATGATCTCCATGTATAATACATAAGGAGGATATGATCTCCATGTATAATACATAAGGGGGATATGATCTCCATGTATAATACATAAGGGGGGATATGATCTCCATGTATAATACATAAGGGGGGTATGATCTCCATGTATAATACATAAGGGGGATATGATCTCCATGTATAATACATAAGGGGGGATATGATCTCCATGTATAATACATAAGGGGGGGATATGATCTCCATGTATAATACATAAGGGGGGATATGATCACCATGTATAATACATAAGGGGGGATATGATCTCCATGTATAATACATAAGGGGGATATGATGACCATGTATAATACATAAGGGGGGGATATGATCCCCATGTATAATACATAAGGGGGGGATATGATCCCCATGTATAATACATAAGGGGGATATGATCACCATGTATAATACATAAGGGGGGATATAATACATAAGGGGGATATGATCTCCATGTATAATACATAAGGGGGGATATGATCTCCATGTATAATACATAAGGGGGGATATGATCACCATGTATAATACATAAGGGGGGATATGATCTCCATGTATAATACATAAGGGGGATATGATCTCCATGTATAATACATAAGGGGGGATACGATCTCCATGTATAATACATAAGGGGGGATATGATCTCCATGTATAATACATAAGGGGGATATGATCTCCATGTATAATACATAAGGGGGGATATGATCTCCATGTATAATACATAAGGGGGGATATGATCTCCATGTATAATACATAAGGGGGATATGATCTCCATGTATAATACATAAGGGGGGATATGATCACCATGTATAATACATAAGGGGGGATATGATCACCATGTATAATACATAAGTTGGATATGATCTCCATATATAATACATAAGGGGGGATACAGGGGTGGACTGACCACTTATGGGGCCCCCCGGGCAATAGGGGATCATGGGGCCCCTGTGTCCTTGCCCAAACTCTAAAAAGCCTATGAAAACGGTACCAGGGGCAACTCATGGGGTCCCCTACTGACCCCGGGCCCTCGGGCAGTGCCCGAGTTTCCAAATGGTCAGTCCGCCCCTGGGGGATATGATCTCCATGTATAATACATAAAGGGGGATATGATCTCCATGTATAATACATAAGGGGGATATGATCTCCATGTACAATACATAAGGGGGGATATGATCTCCATGTATAATACATAAGGGGGGATATGATCTCCATGTATAATACATAAGGGGGATATGATCTCCATGTATAATACATAAGGGGATATGATGACCATGTATAATACATAAGGGAGGGATATGATCTCCATGTATAATACATAAGGGGGGATATGATCTCCATGTATAATACATAAGGGGGATATGATCTCCATGTACAATACATAAGGGGGGATATGATCACCATGTATAATACATAAGGGGGGATATGATCACCATGTATAATACATAAGGGGGGATATGATCTCCATGTATAATACATAAGGGGGGATATGATCACCATGTATAATACATAAGGGGGATATGATCTCCATGTATAATACATAAGGGGGATATGATCTCCATGTATAATACATAAGGGGGGATATGATCTCCATGTATAATACATAAGGGGGGATATGATCTTCATGTATAATACATAAGGGGGATATGATCTCCATGTATAATACATAAGGGGGGATATGATCTCCATGTATAATACATAAGGGAGGATATGATCTCCATGTATAATACATAAGGGGGATATGATCTTCATGTATAATACATAAGGGGGGATATGATCTCCATGTATAATACTTAAGGGGGGATATGATCTCCATGTATAATACATAAGGGGGGATATGATCTCCATGTATAATACATAAGGGGGGATATGATCTCCATGTATAATACTTAAGGGGGGATATGATCTCCATGTATAATACATAAGGGGGGGATATGATCTCCATGTATAATACTTAAGGGGGGATATGATCTCCATGTATAAATACATCAGTGGTTCATATAGTGAACTTGGTGTAGAGTTATTCCCCCTGAGGTCATCACAGAGGACAAGGGGAAGCTCTTTAAGTCTGGAGGAAAAGACATTTAATCTCACAGTAAGAGCTGTGAAAATGTGGAATAGACTCCCACAAGAGTTGGTTCTGGCCAGCTCAGTGGATTGCTTTAAAAAAGTCCTGGATTCTTTCTTGGATACACAGAATATAACTGGATACTAACATTTATAGGTAAAGTTGATCCAGGGAATATCAAATTGCCTCTCGGGGGAACAGGAAGGAATTTTTTCCCCTGCATGAGCAAACTGGATCATGCTTTGCTGGGCTTTTTTGCCTTCCTCTGGATCAAATGTGGGTGTAGGATTATAACTTTTTTTTAATGGTTGAACTGGGTGGACTTTTGTCTTTTTTTAGCCAGACTAACTATGTAAAACTATGTAAACTGTCATGAATTGTCATGGTGTAGACAGGCTGGCCACCAGCACCATAACAACCAATAACGCTTTAGTATGCATGCCAACATCTGTTGCAATGGTGTTGGTAACCGGCCTTCACAAGCCATGGCAACTCAAACGTTGATCCGGGGAATGAGGCATGTAGGGCTGCCCACAGCATTCAGGAGAGGATGGAAGTCTGTCTTCTCCAGACCTGCTCCACCTCCTGCCCTCTGTTGCATTTTCGAAGCCAAAATGTAGGGATGAGATGTAAAAAGGGAACTGTGTGATGGGGTAACTCTGATGTAATGAAAAAACTCTGGATGGGAGAATTTTATGTCATGGGGAGGACCTCTGAATTGATGGGGGTCTACTGACATGAAGGGGGGCTCTGATGTAAAGGGAAGACCTCTGATGTGATGGTGAAATCTCTGATGTGATGGAGGGATCTCTAATGTGATGGGGAATCTCTGATGTGATGGTGGGGGCTCTGATGTATGAAGGGGCCTCTGATATGATGGGGGGCTACTGATATGAAGGAAGCTCTGTTGTGAAGGCGGGCTTCTGATGTGAAGGGAAGTCCTCTGATGTGATGAGGGGCCACTGAAATGAAGGGGAGGGGGGTTCTGGTGATGTGATAGTGGGAACCTATGTTGTGAAGGAGGGCTTTTGATGTAAAGGCAGGACCTCTGATGTGATGGGGGGGGACCAATGATGTGATGGGGGGACCTCTGATGTGATGGGGGAATCTCTGATGTGATAGGGGTTCTCTGATGTATAGGGGGGGGGGCTCTGATATGACGGGGGCTACTAACTGGAGGAAAAAAAATCAAAACTAATCTCAGAAAACTATTTTTCTGAAAGAGTAGATGCTTGGAATAAACTTCCAGCAGAGGTAGTGAGCCAGTCAACAGTAAATAGCTTCAAACATGCTTGGGACAAGCATAGATCTAAACTCAGACAAAAAAAGTAAAAAAAAAAAAAACACAACCCCCCCCCCAAAAAAAAAAGACTCAATGGACCACTCAGTCTTTTTCTGATGTCCCTTTTCTATGTGAACGGGGCTCTGATGTGTTGGCGGGCTTCTAATATCAAGGTAAGACCTCTGATGTAATGGGGGAATCTCTGATGAGATGGGGGGCCACTAAAATGAAGGGGGGGGGGGGCCAGGGGCAGACTGACAACTCATGGGGCCACCGGACAATAAGAGATAATGGGGCCCCCTGTATCTCCACCTACACTCAAGCCAAAGCCACACCCACAAAACACCCCACCTACATATTGCAGCTCAGATGTGTAGAAAGGGCATTAAAAATAATAAAAAATATAATAAAACAACATTGTGGACTCTCCCCTCCATTCATACCAAGCCCTTCAGGTCTGGTATGGGTTCTGAGAGGAACCCCCAAGCAAAAATTAAAAAAATATGGCGTGGGGTCCCCCCAAAATCCATACCAGACCCTTATCCGAGCATGCAGCCCGGCAGGTCAGGAATGTTGATGGGTACAAGGGCCTCTTCCTCACAACCCTGGCCTGTGGTTGTGGTGGTCTGCAGGCAGGGGGCTTATCGGATTCCGATACACCCCCCTGCCCACAGACCCCCACATCCACCGGCCAGGGTTGTGGGGAAGAGGCCCTTGTACCCATCAACATTCCTGACCTGCCGGGCTGCATGCTCGGATAAGGGTCTGGTATTGATTTTGGGGGGACCCCCACACCATTTTTTTTTTAATTTGGCGTGGAGGTTCCCCTCAAAATCCATTCCAGACCTGAAAGGCTTGGTACGGATGGGAGGGGGGACCCCACGCCGTTTTTTAAATATTTTTTTTTTAATTGCCGGCAATTCTTTCTTTTACATCCAACTGTTAGCTGGGAACCCCGCTGACAGCTGAAACATTAACGCATGGTCTTCATTACTAACATACTGCATGACTTAAAATTATAAAATAAAGCATGCTGTATTTTAGTAGGTTTTTTTTTGGTGAATTCAGACGTGTTTTTTTTTTTAAATGCTATGGGGTGTCCTACCACATACTCGGATGCGGTAAGATACCGCTTACTGAATTGTGCCCAGTGAGCCTCTCACCGGGCCCCCTACTGACCCCGGGCCCTCGGGCAATGCTCGAATGCTCAAATGGTCAGTCCGCCCCTGGAGGGGCTCTGAAGTGATGGTGGGAACCTCTGGTGTGAAGGAGGGCTTTTGTTGTGAAAGGGGGATCTATGACATGCAGGGAGACATCTGATGTGAAGGGGGAAAATCGTATGTGAAAGGGGCTAATGATGTGAAATGGACACCTATGATTTGAAGGGGAGCTTCTCGTGTGGACCTCTGATGGGAGGAGGGGCTTCTTCTGTAATGGGTGGACCTCTGATAAAATGGAGGGGGGATCTCTGATGTAATGGGTGGATCTCTGATGTGTTGGAGGGTGGATCTCTGATGTGTTGGAGGGGGGATCTCTGATGTGATGGGGGGATTCTAATTTGATGGGAGGGGCTCTAGTGTGATAGGGGGACCTCTGATGTTATGAGGGACTTCTAATGTGATGGGGGGACCTCTGCTGTGATGAGGGAACTCTGATATGATAGGGGGACCTCTTATGTATTGGGGGCTTCTGATGTGAAGGTGGAAAATCTTATGTGAAGGGGCTTCTGATGTGAAATGGGCACCTCTGATGTGAAGGGGAGCTTCTCGTGTGAAGGTGGGACCTCTGATGGGAAGCAGGGGCTTCTTCTGTAATGGGTGGACCTCTGATAAAATGGAGGGGGGATCTCTGATGTAATGGGTGGATCTCTGATGTGTTGGAGGGGGGATCTCTGATGTGATGGGGGGACTCTAATTTGATGGGAGTGGCTCTAGTGTGATGGGGGACCTCTGATGGGAAGGATGGAGCTTATGTAATGGGTGGACCTCTGATAAGATGGAGGGGGGACCTCTGATGTAATGGGTAGATCTCTGAAGTGTTGGAGGGGAATCTCTGATGTGATGGGGGGGATTCTAATTTGGTGGGAGGGGCTCTAGTGTGATGGGGGGACCTCTGATGTCATGAGGGACTTCTAATGTGATGGGGGGACCTCTGGTGTGATGAGGGAACTCTAATATGATAGGGGGACCTCTGATGTATTGGGGGCTTCTGATGTGAAGTTAATGTCATTATGGCAGTTCTGCACATTGTCCCAGGCTCAGGTTTCTGATTGATAAGTAATATTCAAGCTTTTTACCAATTACATTGGGGGGACCTCGAGATTATGCATACTTTTAAAGGGTGCCCCAACTTTAGAAAGTTTAGGGAATACTGAACTGGACACCCTCAACTGAATATAATAAAAACATAAAAAGTCCAAACAAAATATTTATTTTACAATTATTACAAGAACCGTTCATAACACTCAAGCGTCACCACATCTTACCTACTGTTGAACTTTTCTGGATGTTTTTCTCGCATCATGTGAAATCTGTGAGCTATTGATGCATCCTGTGAGGAAAAAAAAGTATATTTTCATTTCTATGTTTTCTAATAGAAAGGCGATGTACATTTTAACTGCATAAAACTATTTTACATTTTGCCAGGAACCTACGACATTCATTCTATAGATTCACATTGCACAGACGCTTCAGTGATGGAGGGCTGACCAATGACGTAACCACAGACAGCATGGTGACATCATTGTCTCTCAGCCGCAGTGATGTCACTATGACAGCAAGTTCCACAAGGTTTATCAGTGGACTCCCAGATTGCAAGATTTAACCAAAATTAGTGCTGAACTCCCAGCAAATATAAAAGACACACGTGAATTCATCTCTGTGTTTATTAATATATTATTAAATGCATTTTTTTTAATTACAAGCAGGGGAAGTATCTGTATTGACCTTGATATAATCTTCTTGTAGCGTCAACAACAGAGCTCAGAGAGGAAGAGGGAGAAGCAGCACAAAAAGCCAAACAATTGTGCTACAGTGCTCATGTAACATTATAGTAGGAGGAGAGAGCAGAGAATTAAGCTCATTATCAGGGGCGGACTGACAACTTGTGGGGCCCCTGGGCAATGGGGCCCCTGTGTCCTTTCCCAAACTCAAAAAAGCCTATGAAAAAGGTACCAGGGGCATCTCATGGGGCCCCCTACTGACCCCGGGCCCTCAGGCAGTGACCGAGTTTCCAAATGGTCAGTCCGCCTCTGCTCATTATCTTCTTCATTGCTCAGTCATAGTTTGGATAAGAGCCATGCTGCCCATGAGGACAACTGAGGTGGCATGGCGTAGGGTGGCACTGAGGCCAGAGTGTCTATATTAGTGCATTTTCAGCCCCCGGACCACTGGCTTCATAACAACCAACGATGCAGGCCACCAGTGTAGTAGCAACAGGTGATGCTATGCAGCCCAGACTTCTGGCATCCTAGCAATCAATGGCACTGAGCAGCCCAGGCCATCAGCATCCTAGCAGCCAAAGACACTGTGTGGCCCAGGCCACTGGTTTACTGGCAACTAATGATGCTGTGCAGCCCAGGCTGCCAGCATCCTACCAGCCAAGGATGCTTTGTGGTCTGGGTCACCAGGATCCTAGAAACCAATGACACTGTGTGGAAGGAACTGTCAGCATCCTAGCAGCCAAGGACACTGTGTGGCCCAGGCCACTGGTGTACTGAGAACCAATGATGCTGTGCAGCCCAGACTGCCAGCATCCTACCAGCCAAGGGCACTGTGTGGTCCGGGCAACCAAGATCCTAGCAACCAATGACACTGTGTGGACCAGGCCACCAGTAGCCTAGCAACCAATGACATTGTGTGGACCAGACCGCCAGCATCCTAGCAACCAATGACATTGTGAGACCCAGGCCACCAGTTTATTAGGAATCAATGACATTGAACAGCCCAAGCTGCATGCATCCTAGCAGCCTCAGACGCTGTGTGGTCTAGGCCACTAGCATCCCACCAACCCATGTCACTGTATTGAACAAGCCACCAGTATACCAGCAACCAATGACATTGTGCAGCTCAGACTGCCAATGTCTTATCAACCAAGGACGCTGTACATTTTGGGCTGTCAGCATCATACCAACCAATGACTCAGCCTTGGATATATATATTTTTGATCTGTGTAAGTATCAAGCTGTTTTCCTGGAGCTCAACTTTAAAGAAATGAAGATAAGCTGAAATATTTCATCCCATGCAGAAATCACCAAAGCAATGCATGAATGATGAGCTCACATCCAACATTTGTTCTTACAATCATATCTACATCTGTATAAGCAACAAGTGCTATGTTCCCACATACATTAACCCTACACTCATTATGCAGTTGATGACGCAAATGCACAACTTCAGACAATGGTGGAACACATGGAAGGCTTCAGGATGAGATTGGCATCTTTTACATTGTGCTTGTACAAAGCGAAGCATTTGTGAAGCTATTGTTTTAAGTTCACCACTTTTTATCTGTGCTGTCTATAAAAACAAGTGTGCCAGTAAGCGTGGCAGTGAGGTTATTGTTTTTTCTTTCTACACCATATTTCCCCCCCCCCTGTCCTGAGGTTCTGCAAACTGAATAGAGCTTTGACCTACGGCGGCACTTACTGAAGCACCAAGAGCAACAATGCATTACGTGAGACTTGAGTAGGACACAAGAATTGCCTTGATGCCACTCCAGAGAGCATTTGGTTTCCCCTCCTAAAATAAGCCCTTAGGCTCTTCTCGCTCACCCCCACATCAAGGTCCTTTTACGGCTGTACACAGCATCAGCATAATAGAACAGCTACCCCATTGTACCCCATAAGTACTGTAAAACATGAAAAAACGTTTGCCGTACTGGTCAAAGGTTGCCCTCAAAGGTGGCCCTCAAATGTAAGGTTCTCTACCTGCCTTTTGGGAAGATAAGCACACCAATAACAATGAGGCAACTGCAAGAAATGCAAACCAGAAAATTGGCTGAAACTTTTGTTTAAAAAAATGTCCTTTTTTTGGTATAGAACCTTGTGGTGATTCACTGTAATGTGTGTGGTCCAGGGGCGGACTGACCATTTGGAAACTCGGGCACTGCCCGAGGGCCTGGGGTCAGTAGGGGGCCCCATGAGATGCCCCTGGTACCTTTTTCTTAGGCTTTTTTGAGTTTGGGCTAGGATTCAGGGGCCCCATGATCCCCTATTGCCCAGGGGCCCCATGAGTTGTCATTCCGCCCCTGGTGTGGTCCTTGAGACTGCTCATCAGGGAGTTCTGCTGGATCCTTGGAAGAGATTACTCCTGCTAGACTTTTGGAGAAAGATTTTACGCTGCAACAAAAGCCAACGTTTTTTGGGGGCTCAACACTCCCCTTCATCAGGGTCTGTAGAGCAATAAGCATAGGTTAAGGGATGCTGTCCAGCACTGAAAGGTGGAAGTAGGCATATACAGATCATACTCTGTCCAGGGTATCTCTGTCAAAGCATTATTATACAGGATTTATATATTATTATTATACAGGATTTATATATTATTATTATACAGGATTTATATAGCGCCAACAGTTTGCGCAGCACTTTACAATATAAGGGAGACAGTGCAATTGCAATACATTTCAGTACAGAAGGAATAGGAGGGCCCGGCTCATGGAGCTTACAATCTAAAGGAAGGGGGAGGTGATACAAAAGGTGATAGCTGCGGGGGATGATCTGGAGGAGGTGATTCAAGTACAGTTCTTAGGTGGAGGTGGGGTAGGCTTCCCCGAAGAAGTGAGTTTTCAAAGATCGCCTAAAGGCATACAGGGTGGAGGCTGACTGGACATGCTGTGATAGGGAGTTCCAGAGGATGGGAGAGGCTCTGGAGAAGTCCTGGAGGCGAGCGTGGGAAGAGGTGATGAGGGAGGTAGAGAGGAGGATAACATGGGAAGAACGGAGTGGGCGATTTGGGCGATATGTGCGGATGAGGTTGGCGATGTAGCTAGGGGCAGTGTTGTGGATGGCTTTGTAAGCTGTGGTTAGTATTTTGAATTTTATACGTTGGGTTAGTGGAAGCCAGTGGAGGGATTGGCAGAGAGGGGCAGCAGTCGCTGATCGATCTGTACACACCTACTTGGGTTCCAACTTACAGTCCAGGATAGCATCCCTCACCAATGTTTATTGCTCTACAAGCCCTGATGGAGGGGGAATGCTGAGCTCACAAAACGCATTTGATTTTGTAGCAGGATAAAATCTTGAAAGGACCGTAGGTACTTGTGTGGTGATCCCATCCTTTCAATAGTTTAAAAAAATTCTATGAATAATTCAAATTCTGCCTAGATGACCTTGGCTTGTCCACATTAAGGGCTTAATTAAAAAATGTGCATAGCTATTCATCCAATCAAACTGCATGTACAGTACATTCATTCTGTGCAAATTAACCTGCATTAGTTTTAGGGATTTGTCTTGTATAAGTCTGTGGCTCCTGTCTGAATAGGGTAAAATGTGAATGTTGCTGGTATTTCCACTACTTTTCAGATGTTCCTAATTTATTATTTTAGGTTATTTTCTTTCCTGGTTGAATGTTCCTAGGCTATAGTTTTAGGATATTTGCATTTCTGGTCCCATGTTCCTAGACTATTGTCTTAAACAGCCCATAGATGAGTCTTTTTTTTTTTTTCCCTTTCAACCAGCAGGTTGAATGGTTGGATCCAATGTGGATTGGGGAAGCTTCCCTGCTGAGCTATTGTATTCTAACAGTGGGGAGACTTCTTCGCTGTCAAAATATGCTGATCAGCACTGCAGCCTATAAGCCTGCGGTGCTGATTGAGCGAGGAAAATCCGTCAGGATAGTTGTAGAGAAGTCCACTGGCTGATCAAGTTTTGTACAAACAGCCTGCCCATATATGAATCTGAAATTTGGCCATTTCAATCAATGTATGGCTGACTCTAGGCTATTTTTGGGTGAATGTTGTAAGGCGATTTTTTTAAGGATATTTTCTCTTCTGGTTGAATGCTCTAAGGGTATTTTCTCCTAGGATACAATATTCTTAAAGCGAAGTTCCATCTGAAAAAGAAAAAGAAAAGTCAGCAGCTACAAAAACAGTAGCTGCTGACTTTCAAAATACAGATGCTTACCTGCCCCTCGGTCCCACGGTGTCCTCACCACCGCTGGTTTCACCGGCCGTCTTCTCTCCTTGGCGCCGGCATCTTTAGTGTGGGCAACCGGCTGTGACAGCTTGCAGCTTCCCAACCGGGTGCCTACTGAACATGCACCAGAAGTGCTGCACTTTGTGAATGGCCCCGTAGTCTTCTGGGACCTGTCACGCATCCCAGAAGACTACGGGGAGGGAGTGGGGAGGAAAACTTCCGATTGCCTTAGGCGATCGCAGTGGAAGAGGGAGGGGTACCTGTCAAATTTGCGTACCCGCTCCCCAAAGGTGCCAATCCTCAATTGGGAGCGGGGGACAAAGACTTAAAGTGGAACTTCCCCTTTTGGGTGGAGTTCCGCTTTAAGGTAATAGGGAATGTTACATTCACCCTGCTAAAGAAGACTTAAAGAGATTGCCTTAGGCGATCGCAGAGGAAGAGGGAGGGGGTACCTGTCAAATTTGCGTACCCGCTCCCCAAAGGTGCCAATCCTCAATGGGGAGCAGAGGACAAAGACTTAAAGTGGAACTTCCCCTTTTGGGTGGAGTTCCGCTTTAAGGTGATAGGGAATGTTACATTCACCCTGCTAAAGAAGACTTAAAGAGGAAGTAGCCTACTCTCAGCCCCATTCTAAGCCTAATCTATCTAAGCTGTGAAAAATAAAAATCTCTATACTCGCCCGTTCTGCAGCCGCTCCGGTCTCCAGCTGAGCCTTCTGTGTGCTGGAGACAGCCGACAATGGCTAGGAAATGCCTGGGAAGTGACTTCACCCATAGAGATACTATGGGGCTTTCGTTGTCAGTTGCCTCTCCTGTATACTCCTACACACTGAAGCCACCACTGACAGCTCAGCCTGGGACCGGACCGGAGCGGCCGCAGAACAGTATAGCCATTTTTTTCTTTGCAGCTCTAGATAGATTATTATTATTATTATTATACAGGATTTATATAGCACCAACAGTTAGTTTGCACAGCGCTTTGCAAAATGAAGGCAGACAGTGCAGCTACAATACAATTTGGTACAAGAGGAAACAGAGGGCCCTGGTCATTAGAGCTCACAATCTAGGAGGAATAGTTGAGTGATACAAACAGTAATAGCTGTGGGGGGATGAGCTGATGGAGAAAGTAAAAACACAGTGCATTAGTTAGAAGCAGGATAGGCTTCTTTAACCTCCCTGGCGGTCCGATTATTTCAGATTTTTGGTGCTGCAAGCGGTACCATTATTTTGCATGGAAATATGTAGTTTTTTTATTGTAGGCTGTAATTTATAGGAATAACTCACTGAAATCTGTCCGAACAAGTCTAGTAAACATAAAATTTGAAACACGAAATCATAAATTATAATTTAATAAATACTCATAAAAAATAATAATATAATAATAATAAATTTAATTCAATAATGTAATCAAACCAAAAACACTGAAATTTGAAATATAGCGCCAAGTTCGCACATCGCTGAGCAAAGTCTCAGAATCGTTTTCAGTGTCTGATGAGGAATTTCCCCCACGAATCATTATCACTCAATTCTGCAAGTGGTTCTGATTTACTATCGCTGTTCTCTAGCCGGTCTAAAACCGCTTTTGACCTAAAAGGACGCTTTTTGGACGCCATGGACGTTTCTCAGTTTCCAGGCAGAAAGAACAGACAAAATGCAGGCAGGGCGCAGGACAAAGCACTCGGGACAAAATGTATGTGAAATGGTTGAAACAGCAATGTTTTACTATGTAAAATTTGTTTGGAAAAAAATTACATTTTTTTAAATTTTCAAATTTTCCGCCGCCGCCGCCGGCGGCGCCCGTACGTCCCGACGTCACAGGGACCAGAACACAGAAGCCGGATGCCGGCATTGGCCGGAGGAGATGGCCGGGGATGCTGCAGGGGACGCATCGTGGGAGTGAAGGACAAGGTAAGCTCTGCAGGGACTTCCTGTGCAGCGTCGCATGGTAAGCCCGAGTGTAGCTCGCGGTTACCGCTTTTGTTACTGACATTTTACCCCGAGCTACACTCGGGAATACCGCTAGGGTGGTTAAAGAGAAAGGTTTTCAGGTATCGTCGAAAGGTGGATAGATTAGGAGATAGTCAGGCAGATTAGGGTAGGGAGTTCCATAGGATGGGAGAAGCTAAGGAGAAGTCCTGGAGGCTAGTATGGGAGGAGGTTACACTGGAACTAGAGAGCAGAAGGTTTGGGGAGAACCAAAGAGAGCGGTTTGGTTGATCTCTTGAGACCAGGTTGGTGATGTAGCTGGGGGCAGAGTTGTAGATGGCTTTGTAAGTTGTTTGTAAGATTGGGCTTAGAATGTGGCTGAGAGAAGGTTTAGAGTTAGTTAGGATTTGCCTTTACTTCCACTTTAACTATCAGAAAATAACTTTTTTGTATATATATACATTTCCCCTCTAAAGTGTTGTTTTTTTTTTGTTTGTCTCTTTGTTTTTTTGGGGGTTTTTTTTGCACTCATGTTAAAATTTGTATTTAAGCTTTAACCCCTTCCCGCCGACGCCTCCCAGCCCTTTAAGAGATTCAGACGCCGGGAGGCGGGGCGGTTGGGGCGTGGTTTAGGAATCATGTGACCGCCGTGATGACGCGTCACGGCGGTCACATGATCGGGAGGGTCCCGATCGAAAGAGCGGACCGGGACCTTTCCGTGAGTACCACACATGTGTCCTGGGAGCGCGCAGGGCGCGCGCTCTCAGCACATGTGTATTTAGTTACATGGACGCAAATGTGCAGCCGCTCGCCGTCTAGGCCCAGACGCCGGGAGGCCGCACATTTGTGTGCGGCCGGCGCAAAGGGGTTAAAATACGTAAAACCCCCTGTAGTTGCAATTTTTTTAATGTTCCATGATATTTGCACAACTGTTTTTCAAATCTATATTTTTAGGAAAAAATATGTGAAATTTTTTTTGAATATACTACAATTTTATTGCACACAAGTACAATTTAATCCTCAATTTTTTGTACATAATAAAAGTATTGGAGAGTACATAGATACCAAATGTGTCAAGCTTTAAAACTTTGTGTGTCCACAAAACGGAGAAGCATTATGGTACCCCAAATTATCAAGAGAAAGCCCTTAAATGCCTTTACAGCTTATCAGTTTGGACTAAACCATAAATGATGGCCCTAGTATTGCTGCTCTCACTCCAATGTTCCTGGAGATGAACATGTATGATACAACTATTATTATTATATTATTATTATACAGGATTTATATGGTGCCAACAGTTTCCTCAGCGCTTTACAATATAAAGGGAGACAATACAGCAACAATACAATTCAGTACAGAAGGAATACGTGTGCACCCTGCTTGTGTGTTTCCATTTGTGTGTGTACGCAGTGTGATGGGGTTACTTTAAATTTTAAATAAAATTTTATTACAATTTTTTTAAACTTTTTTTTTTTCTTTTAACTTTATTGCTGTCACAAGGGGGCTAACAAGTTCCCTATGTAATGGCATTGAGCAGGTGACAGGTCGTCTTTATGGAAACACTACCCCCACAGTTATCAGCCTCCCAGATCACTTTTACATGATGGCCCGGAGTCTCTGGGTGTTGTAGTATGCCAAAAGCTGAAGTAGTCAAAAAACATTTGTCTACTGGCACAGTTGTGAAATCTCTCTTATTTTGGCCTGTAGATTATATTGTAAAGCGCTCTGCAAACTGTTGCCGCTATATAAATCCTGTAAAATAATAATAATAAGGACAATCAACCAGGACATAGACAGGCTATGAATTTTTGGATTCTTGCTTGTCATTCCAGGCACATGTTTAGATGTTTTTAACTTACTTAAAATGCTGCTTACTGTTCTCTCACTCCTGTGCTCTGTGCCGGCAGTGCAGAGTAATGGCCACACCCCACATCAAGGCATTTTGGGATTCATATAACTCCTCCCAATGGCAAGCCCACTGCTTGCAACAGGACTTTATTATTATTATTATTATTATACAGTATTTAAAAGCACAATAGTTCGCTCAGCGCTGTACATTACAAAGGGGGACAGAACATGTGACAGAACAATACCAATACAATGCAAAACATGAGGGGATCGAGGGCCCTGCTCTTTCGAGCTTACAATCTAGGAGGGAGGGGATAGTGGCACAGGAGGAGATAGCTGTGGGGGATGGAGTGGTAGGAAGAGTGGAGGAGGTCGGCAAGTTAGCAGGGGGTGGGGTAGGCTTCCCTGAAGAGATGGGTTTTCAGGGTGCGCCTAAAAGAGAGGAGAGTAGGTGATAATCTGATGGGTTGGGGCAGGGAGTTCCAGAGGATGGGTGACACCCTGGAGAAGTCCTGGAGGTGGGCATGGGAGGAGGAGACCAGGGAACTAGAGAGAAGGAGGTCTTGTGAGGAGCGGAGTGTGCGTGCTGGGCGGTACTTGGATATTAGGTCGGTGATGTAGTTCGGGGCAGTATGGTGGACAGCTTTGTACATCAGTGTTAGGATTTTGAATTTGATCCGTTGCGCAATAGGAAGCCAGTGGAGGGATTGGCAGAGGGGGGTGGCGGAGATGGAGCGGTTGGAAAGGTGAATGAGTCTGGCAGCCGTATTCAGGATGGACTGAAGCGGGGATAGCCAGCGGCGAGGCAGGCCAGTGAGGAGGGAGTTGCAGTAGTCGAGTCGTGATATGATGAGGGAGTGAATGAGCTGTTTAGTGGTTTCTGGGGTTAGGAACGTGCGGATTTTGGCGATGTTGCGGAGGTGGAGTCTGCACGAGTTTGTTAAAGACTGGACTTGGGGCTGGAAGGATAGGTTGGAGTCCAAAATGACACCAAGTACTCTGGCCTGCGGGGCGGATTTGATGGTGGCATTGTTGGACGTGATGGAGAAGTCAATGGGGGGTGGTGTCCGGACTGGGGGGAAGACTAGGAGCTCGGTCTTGGAGAGGTTCAGTTTAAGGAAGTGGAGCGACATCCAATCTGATATGTCGCTCGGTAGGTGTGTGATTCGGGCAGAGACTGAGGGGGTGAGGTGGGGGTTTGAGAGATCTTGAGAGTCTTTGAGAGGAGTACTGAGGCAGGATGCTGTGATGTTTTCAGGAAGCTATGTACAGCACCCTGCCAACACCTTCCACCAGTCACTCCTGTGCTCTGTGCTGGCAGAGCTGAGTAATGGCCACATCCTTCATCAAGGCATATTGATGTTTACATAATTCCTCCCATGGTACGGCCCACTGCTTGCATCAGGCCCGAGAACCTTTGGGAGAAGTACTAAGGAATGGTGCTGTGGTGCTTTCAGGAAGCTATGTAAAGCACCCTGCTTGCCCCTCCCACCAGCCACTCCTGTGCTCTGTGCTGAAAGAGCTGAGTAATGGCCACGCCCTTCATCAAGGCATATTGATATTCACATAGCTCCTCTCAAGGGCCAGCCCTCTGTTTGTATCAGGACTAAAAACCATTCAGAGGAGTACTGAGGAAGGGTGCTGTGATGCTTTCAGGAAGCTATGTACAGCACCCTGCCTGCCACTACTGTGTTCTGTACTGGCAGAGCTGAGTAATGGCCACACCCTTCACCAAGGCATTTTGATATTTGCATAATTCCTCTGCTTACATCAGGGTTGAGAACTCTTGACAGTAGCGCAAAGACAACGTGCTGTGATGTTTTCAGGAAACTATGTAGAGTACCATGCCAGCCCCTCCCAACAGTCATGATTTGCATTGCATAGAGAAGCTCAGAGACCTAGTGATGACATCAATGGGTATAAAATAAGCTACAGAATAAAAACAAATAGGTATTATTAAAAAAAAATAAATCATTAGCATGTTGATGTGGGATGAAGGGAATTGGAGGAACCAAAGAAGGCAAGATATAAGAATAAACTTCAACTTTAAGGCAAATAGCCTGAAAATATTCCTTCAAAAGCATCGGCCTCAACTGCAACTAAAAATCCATATCGCTATTCCCTGCACAGCCGTTGCTTCCCAGACAAAGGAAGTTTTTCATTCATGAATTATTTCTTATTAATACAACGTCTACGAAACAGGAAGCATTTTTGCGCTGGAGATTTGTGAGCAAATTACATAGATTATTAAGGACAACTGCAGCACGAGAACGGCTTTTCACTCCGCCGTATAACTGACAACATTATTTTAGGATCAATCTCTATGCTGCTACGGTGGTTAGACTTAAAAGGGAAGCTATGGCCTTCTAAATGTACACATGTGACATTGATCAGTTTAATGTAAACATTCTTATCAATGTGTCTTAAAGTAGAACTCTAGATATTGTTTTTTAAAACTGAACTTCAAGCAAACAGCTAAATGCAGCGATGAAATACGTACATGGGAGCTGCTTTACCTGCCAAAGGATTTGTATTTTTGTCCATCCAGTCCTGAGATTTACACAGCTCTGACACACAGGGCAGGACAGGAGACCTGATTTATCTCTGCTGCAGATAAATGACACCTACAGGTGTTACCACGCCCACAGTACATGACTGGACAGTGAAAGGAGAAGCAGCAGATTGATAAGGTCATCTCTCTGTTACTCTGCTCTCTTCCCATATCAGCATGTTTCTTGTTAGTGCATGATGACTATAGAACACCTGATTGACTTCTTGTGCTGAACAGCTCTGCTGTACAATGGGTTCTGTCGCTATATGTCTTTTTTGGGTGTTGTATTGATATACACTGCTCAAAAAAAGGAACACTTTGAAAACACATCAGATCTCAATGGGGACAAATCTCCTGCTGGATATCTATACTGATATGGATGAGGTAATGTTAGGAACGTAAGGATGCCCCATCATTTGATGGAAATGAAAATGATCGACCTACAGAGGACTGAATTCAAAGACACCCTGAAAATCAAAGTGAAAACATGATACAGCAGGCGAGTCCATTTTGCTGAAATTTCATTGCAGCAACTCAGAATGGTCCTCAGTAGTTTGTATGGCCCCCACGTGCTTGTATGTATGCCTGACAACATCGGGGGAGGCTCCTAATGAGACAATGGATGGTGTCCTGGGGGATTTCCTCCCAGATCTGGACCAGGGCATCACTGAGCTCCTGGACAGTCTGTGGTGCAACCTGGTGGCTTCGGATGGACCAAAACATGACATCCCAGAAGTGTTCTATTGGATGTAGGTCAAGCAAGTGTGGGGGCCATTCAATGGCATCAAATGCTTCATCCTCCAGGAACTGCCTGCATACTCTCCCCACATGAGGCCGTGCATTGTCGTGCACCAGGAGGAACTCAGGACCCACTGCACCAGCGTAGGGTCTCACAATGGGCCCAAGGATTTCATCCGGATACCTAATGGCAGTCAGAGTGCCATTGTCTAGCCTGTAGAGGTCTGTGTGTCCCTCCATGGATATGCCTCCCCAGACCATCACTGACCCACCACCAAAACGGTCATGCTGAACCATGTCACAGGCAGCAGAACGTTCTCCACGGCTTCTCCAGACCCTTTCATGTATGTCACATGTGCTCAGGGTGAACCTGCTCTCATCTGTGAAAAGCACAGGGCACCAATGGTGAACCTGCCAATTCTGGTGTTCAATGGCAAATGCCAATCAAGCTCTATGGTGAGCACAGGGCCCACTAGAGGACATCGGCCCTCAGGCCACCCTCATGAAGTCTTTTTCTGATTGTTTGGTCAGAGACATTCACACCAGTGGCCTGCTGGAGGTCATTTTGTAGGGCTCTGGGGGTGCTCATCCTGTTCCTCCTTGCACAAAGGAGCAGATACCGGTCCTGCTGATGGTTTAAGGACCTTCTACGGCCCTGTCCAGCTCTCCTAGAGGAACTGCCTGTCTCCTGGAATCTCCTCCCTGCTCGAGACTGTGCTGGGAGACACAGCAAACCTTCTGGCAATGGCACGTATTGATGTGACATCCTGGAGGAATTGGACTGCCTGTGCAACCTCTGTAGGGTCCAGGTATGGCCTCATGCTTCCAGTAGTGACGCTGACCCTAGCCAAATGCAAAACTAGTGAAAAACAGTCAGAAAAGATGAGTAGGGAAAAAAATATCAGTGGCCTCCACCTGTAAAACCATTCCTGTTTTGGGGTTTGTATCATTGTTGCCCATCTAGTGCACCTGTTGTTAATTTCATTAACACCAAAGCAGCTGAAACTGATTACCAACCCCCTCTGCTACTTACCTGTGCAGATCAATATCCCAGGAGTTTCATTGACTAGATGCTATACTCTGATTATTATTAATATTATTATTATACAGGATTTATATAGCGCCGACAGTGTGCTAAAAGTGAGCAGAGTAGGCGATAGTCTGATAGATTGGGGTAGGGAGTTCCAGAGGATGGGGGAAGCCCTGGAGAAGTCCTGGAGACAAACATGGGAGGAGGAGACAAGGGAGCTAGAGAGTAGGAGGTCTTTTGAGGAGCGGAGAGTACGGTTTGGGTGATATTTGGAGACAAGATCGGTGATGTAATTAGGGGCAGTGTTATGAATGGCTTTATACATCAGTGTTAGTGTTTTGAATTTTATCCGTTGGGCAATTGGAAGCCAGATTAAAAAGTGTTCCTTTAATTTTTTGGAGCAGTGTACATTGAAGTTATTATTGTTTTGTAGTATGCTGACATTTAATGGCTGTTTAGAGCCTCTACAGTTTGTTTACTTATGTGATTTGGTATCTCTCTGTGTCCTCTCCTCCTGTTTAGTGCTAGTTAGCTCAGTCGCAGTGAGACCCTCCCTGGTTTTTGCATGTTCCCCCAGTCAATGTTAGTACATTGCAGAGACAAGGCTTGGGAGAATAATTTTCTTTTTATACCAAAATAGACTAGGAAAACATCCCCTGCACTGCAATTTTCTGAAGTAAAAACAGGGTTCTTCCCTGCAGCATGCTGGAAAAGAGACAGATTTTTCTAATCAGACCAGGGCTGCTTTTTATAAAGGAAAAGGATCCGTACCTATGTACCTATGTACAGTAGCATGTTTCTGCAATGAGCAGAAACATAGATTGCAGGCATTACAGTGCTATTCATTTTGAATGGCATTCCAATGCACTTAGGCAAAGCCCTTGTGTTGTAATCTGCCGCAACACACGTCAATGCATGGTGGTACATGGTAATGGCGCATGTCTGATTTTTGGCAGGTTAGGGTGTATTGCCAGCCCATTTATTTCAATGGACTGCCTTAATTGACACACATCACTGCGCAACATAATGCATTTTAACACTCAAGCGTTAAAGGGCTATTTGCCTTTACAAAAGAAATGTAAAGGTGAAATAATACCATACAGGCTCCCACCCCTTGACCCCTACTGTACTTACCTCCGGCGAGGCTCAGCTGACAGCACCCCTGCATCTGGTCCAGTGGTCCGGTAATTTGAAATCCCCGCTGTTCTCCTTCTTCCCTGTGCAACGCTTCTGAGACCAGAAGCAATCCTGATTGGTCAGAACCATCAAAGTGACTTGCTCTGGTCCGTCCCAGAAATCTTCAGCCATGTAAGCAAATAGGGGGGATCCCAATGACATCATTGACCATATATGGCCATGTCCATATATGGTCAATGACATCACCTCCCTGTCATCCGCTGGACTCACCATTCCCAAGCAAATGAGCAGAACGTATCTCGGTGGGATTTCTTTTTTTTTAAACTTGACCCTAGGAAGATTTACCCCCCTTCTTCCTGACCAGGCTATTTTTTGTGATACGGCGCTACAATATTTTAACTGACAATTGCGTGGTTATGCAACTCTGTACATAAATGAAATGTATGTCATTTTTTTTCATACAAATAAAGCTTTCTTTTGGTGGTATTTGATCACTTCTGTGTATTATAAGTTTTGCGTTATAAACAAACAAATAAAAGTCAATTTTGAAAAAAAAACAATATTCTTTATTTTCTGCTATAAAACATTACCAATAAAACAAATTAAAAAATCAAGTTCCTTCATAGATTTAGGGCAAAATGTATTCTGCTACATGTCTTTTGATAAAAAAAAATCCCAATAAGCATGTATTGAATAGTTTGCACAAAAGTTATAGCGTCTACAAACTATGGGACATATACTGAAATTTTTAAAATTTATAATTTTTTTATACTAGTAATGGCAGCTCTACAATATTTTAACTGACAATTGCATGGTCATGCAACGCTGTACATAATGAAATGTATGTGATTATTTTTCCACACAAATAGAGATTTCTTTTGGTGGTATTTGATCACTTCTGCGTTTTATAAATTTTGCGTTATAAACAAACAAAAAAAAGTCAATTTTGAAATAAAAACAATATTCTTTAATATCCAATAAAAAAAATTAAACAATCAAGTTCCTTCATAGATTTAGGGCAAAATGTATTCTGCTACATATTTTTTGATTTAAAAAATCCCAATAAGCACGTATTGAATAGTTTCGCAAAAGTTACAGCGTCTACAAACTATGGGACATATACTGGAATTTTTTTTTTATTTTTTATACTAGTAATGGCAGCGATCAGCAACTTATAGCGAGACTGAGATATTGCGGCGGATATTTTTACACTAACTGGCACTTTGTGGGAACCAGTGACACTAATACAGTGATCAGTGATGAAACATTGCACTGACACTGTACTAATGACACTGGCTGGGAAGGGGTTAAACATCTTGGGCAATCAAATGGTTAACTGTGTGCCTAGCTATGTGCTTTGTGTACACTAGGTGGTGCTGTTACTAGGGGAAGTGAAGGATTGTATTCCCAGCTTTGCCTGGCACACGATCCTTCACTTCCTCCCTGTCAGAACAGAGCTCTGCCTGTATACATAAGCAGAGCTCTGTTCTGTGTCCTGCCTGGTGATTGGCAGGTGCCGACGGACATCCATTCACCGGCTCTCACAGATCGGCTTCTGCTGTGAGCGATCCACTGGCGTGTGCGCCCCCCTAAGCCGGAAGTGCAAAATCACACACATATATATATATATATATATCCCTCCTAGATTGTAAGCTTCCTCCTAGATTGTAAGCTCGAAAGAGCAGGGCCCTCGATCCCCTCATGTTTTGCATTGTATTGGTATTGTTCTGTCACATGTTCTGTCCCCCTCTGTAATGTACAGCGCTGAGCGAACTATCGGCCCTTTATAAATACTGTATAATAATAATAATAATAATAAATAATATATATATATATATGTGTGTGTGTGTGTGATTTTGCACAGGAGGTTCTTACTCTCCAGCTGCGATACGGTTGAGTATCAACTACAGTAGAGAAAGCAGACTGCGCCTGCCTACACCCCCTTGCCTATTAGCTCATAAAATGGGAATCTTTAATTTGACAGATTCAGCCCCAATTGATTTCAGTGAAGTTCGGGTCTGGCATCCAAATTTATTTGAAGTTCACCATCCCCCTGCCAAACCGAACTGCTCATCACTATTACTGCCTATACAGTCACATAGAATGAGAACCTTCAGAGATATAAAGCAGCAACCTCATCTAAGCCCTGGTAAGCTGCATTATGTTACATTTTTATTCTTGGGTTTAGTTTTGCTTTAATATTATGATATAATACAATACAATACAATATAATATAATATGATATAAAATCTTGAAATTAACTTTAAGTTAGCTTATTCTGAAAGCAACTGACAACTCCAGGAGAACTTTTGCAGATAGGCCATTGTTACATTTATGACTAGTCTAGTGAAAGTGATGTCATGGCCCCTTCCAATGAGGACCAGCTGGTGTGACACGCCGCCTTTGAGAAGATAATGAAGTCCCACAGCTGCCAGCTCAATCAGCTGGATTTTAGATCCACAGTGAATGAGCGATACCTACTCTCTCCTCCACAGAATCCATTCTAATGAGGACTAGCTGTCTTAAAACCAACAACTATACAGTTCAGAGAACAGCATAAACAATTAAAAAATAAAGACATGGAAACATCTGTGGGATGTATTGAAACGTTGCACGCTCAAGATGAATACATATTTCATAAAATAATAAATGGTTATATCCACAAATTGCAGCAAAAAAGAAATATAAGCAAAAACTGTCTTAAAACAAGATTATTCTGTTAAATTGATTTTCTAAGTTATATGTCGATTTATAAAATCTTTTTTCATAACTGAAATATAGACGTTACATGTGGTATGACAATAGCTTCTATCGGCGAACACCCGTCCTCCCCACTGATGTGAACGTCTGAAGAGGGACACTTACATTCTGCAACTTAGAACATCCTTTCTCAACCTTTTTAAGATGGGGAACCCTTAAAATAATTTTTACATTCTCAGGGAACCCCTTCTATAATTACTATATCTACAGCTCACGGTACATTAGCATTATGGTCAGTAGGAAGAGTGCTCCTTACATTGGCGGTCAGTAGGAAGAATGTCCCTTACATAGTGGTCAGTGGGAAGAATGCTACTTATATTTATGATCTGTAGGAAGAATGCTCCATACATCAGTTGTCAGTAGGAAGAATCCCCCTTACATTGGTGGCCAGTAGGAAGAATGCTCCTTAACTCGGTGGCCAGTAGGAAGAATGTTTCTTCTATCAGTGGTCAGTAGGAAAAATGTCCCTTACATCAGTGGTCAGTAGGAAGAATGTTTCTTCTATCAGTGGTCAGTAGGAAAAATGTCCCTTACATCAGTGGTCAGTAGGAAGAATGTTTCTTCTATCAGTGGTCAGTAGGAAAATAGTCCCTTACATCAGTTGTCAGTAGGAAGAATGCCCCTTACATCAGTGGTCAGTAGGAAGAATGCCCCATACATCAGTTGTCATTAGGAATAATGCCCCTTACATCAGTGGTCAGTAGGAAGAATGCCCCATACATCAGTGGTCAGTAGGAAGAATGCCCCTTACATTGGTGGTCAGTAGGAAGAATGCTCCTTACCTCGGTGGCCAGTAGGAAGAATGTTCCTTTCTATCAGTGGTCAGTAGGAAGAATGTCCCTTACATTGGTGGTCAGTCGGAAGAATGCCCCTTACATCAGTGGTCAGTAGGAAGAATGCCCCTTACATCAGTGGTCAGTAGGAAGAATGCCCCTTACATCAGTGGTCAGTAGGAAGAATGCCCCTTATATTGGTGGTCAGTAGGAAGAATGCCCCTTCCATCGGTGGTCAGTGGGACGACTATCCCTTACACAGGAGGCCAATGAGAAGATTGTCCCTTACATTGGTGGTCAGTGGGAAGAATGCCCCTTGCATTAGTGGCCAGTGGGAAGAATGTCCCTTACATTGGTGTCCAGTGGGAAGAATGCTTCTTACACTGGTGGCTTTTGTAAAGAATCCCCACTTACAGATTGGTAAAAAGATTATTGGTTTCAGTGGTTACTTATCTGGGAGGCAGAAATTGCTCATTGCTCAGGGAACCCCTAGAAGCCTTTGGAGGAACCCTGGTTGGGAAAGGCTGAGCTAGAAGAAAGAAGACTGGGTGTGTCACATGACCACAGATTTAGATGAGCATTTGGGTCAGTCAGATTTTGTTCTCTGGATGGACTTCAGCCTTAAATCTGACCTCCAGCCTCCCCTTCAGTCTTGTACAGTTGTATCGGCTTCTCTCCTGAACTGAAATGGCTTACTCTGATTTCACTGCACACTGTGAGCTTCTGTGCATTAGAAGCTGCAGTAAGTCAGATAGAGCCCGCCTCATTTCCTGGCTTTAAGATGTCCTGCATCCTTCATCTAGTAGTGCCTGGTCTTCCAGGGCTAAAATGCCAAACTGCACCCCTCTCACCCCCTCCCCATTTTATTACCCACAAATCAGTGTCAGTGCACCCCTGACCATCTTCTGGAGCTGGGATCCTACTCTAGCTACCACAGCACCTGTCTCAGCATCACTACTCAGCTTCCAGTCCGTCAGTTGGGTTTTATGTGGCTCTAGAAGTGTGCAATGACATTCTTTGCCTCTGCCGGTCTGCTTGCTGTTACTGCTCCTGTCATCCTCAGAATTTCTCCCATTTTATAAGTCTGGTACACACTTTGTTCAACAGGACCAAGCCCTGACGAAGAAGGAAGTTTTGAACTCCCGAAACACACTGGACTGTTATGACTCAAGTGTCTAAAATAAATTAAATTGTGTTTGGCTCTTTCCTTCCTGCACACCCAGTTTTTATTGCTGTCTGAATCCCTGTTGGGGAGGTTCACCCTTTTCACTTATCCTGCTGACCATTGTAACTGCAAAAGAGAAAGAGACGGGAAATCCAAATTTGTCACCAGGCCCAGTGGTGAATGTATCTTCCAATTTGGACACATATTCTAGTGCCAAGCATCTAACGCTAATCCAGCACATTGCAGTCTGCCCATACAAATGCTGTACAATCAACTTTAGATTTAGATAGATTACTAGATAGGCTAGGTAAATTTAGTTCTTTTTGACTCCCCTGTAATCAGTGTGTAGGCAGGTGCAGTCTGTACTCCCCACTGTAGATGGCACTTGATCCAAAACAGCGATGCAGCAGGGGAAAGCAGTCCCGGAGAATCTTGTTCTGTTTTGATTTTTTGGTGGGTATCTGGCAGGAGCTGTTTGATTGGATGCTGCCCCCCTAGTGACCCCTGCAGCCATCTTGGGTGAGGACAGAGCTTATTTAAGTCCCTGCCCCTCGTGAATTGGTGTGTATTTTGCGAGTGACTAGAGTAGGGTCATGCTCTCTGCCTGTTAGGGACAGCACTTAGCAGTAGGGAAAGGTTCCAGAGGGCTTGGGAAAGTGCAGGAACTATGGCTTCTCTGGAGTAGCATCAAAATTGGGGTCAGCATCACTCCCAACCTCTGGACTGCTGCTGTGTGTTCTGCATGTGTTTTCAGTTGGCTGTGCTCACCCGCCAGGCCTGTTGTAATTTCTTGGGACATTTCAATATATTCTGTTTTCTGCAATCCGCTTCCGTGTGCTCTCTTCAGCCACCATACCACACTGCACTCTTCTCACAAGTAGAACAGTTTGAATTGCTTTGGGCTGCTCTAGGTTTCATTGACAGGCTGACTGTTTCCCCTTACCTTCTGAAGGATTCTGGAATGTAATGAGCTGGAAAAGTCAAATTCACAGCCTGAATATTTATGTGGTCTCAACAAATCCCTGGGGGAGGATGCCCATTAGGTAGCTGAGAAATGCAAAAACTGTCTTGGGTCTGAGGCAGCCCTGTTCTTATCCAGGAGGAGAAGTTCCCAGCCTGAAGGGCTACTGCCCATCTGGACAGCCCAGTTGTACCTCTATGTGTGCTCATCGAAGTCCCAGTTATGCTAGGGATGGGGTGCTATTCTACTGACCCTGCTGAGACTGATTAAGGGATTTCACTGAGGATCTGGTCTGGGGAGTTCATAGGGAAAATGTCTGGCTGATATTGGAAAGAGGCATCCAAGTATCCAGGGACATGTGAGTACAGACCAGATTGTAGGGTCGTAGTGACGGTATACTGCTACTATCCCTTGTACATCAGTGCCAGAGTTTGCTCAAATTGGGACAATTCTTGTGGTGTCTCAGTTTTTCTCAATCCCTTAGTTGCTGCCAGAGGAGCAGTACTAGTAAGTGTTGACTAGGTGAAGAGTATCCTTGTGTTACTACTACTGCAAATACTATGTAATATGAAGACCTACCTAAACTATACAATCAATCTATATTCAGTCAAGCAGGCTCTGAAACATAGTTGTAGGTTGATCTGAAGGAAATTGTACAAGATTTTAATGTAGAATACATGGTGAGTTTAAGAGATTTCATCTCACTTCATCTTGTGTCTCTGGGAGAGGAAGTGAAGAGAAATCCCCCCAGCAGGAAACAGCAAAAATTACATGGATGGGATTTAAATCCTTACTTTCTCTATCCAACACAAAATGTTTTAGCTAAAAATACAATTTAACGTATTACTCATTTTTGTCAGATGACAGTGTTTGACCTGGGGATTGGTCCCTCATTCCCAAAAACTCCTGGGAGAAGGTCACATGCCCCCATACCTGAAAGCACTGGGTATTAACCAACAGCACTGATGGAGCAATGGAGTTGAGGTGAGTATGGGGACTATGAAGAATGGATGGTGGGGAGGGGGGGCATTGTTAGAAGAGAACTTTGCTTTGCTTTAAAAGCATTGTAAAATTGTGAAAGCAAACCATAGGTGGCCCATCTGTACCATAACATGAAATAAGAGCGATGAAGGCCAAGGTTTAACTATAGAGAGGGAGACTCAGCAGACAAACACTTGGCTCCTAGCAGTCCTGAGTTCCTATATTCCTATGCTGACCTTTTCTCCGACACGCTAATGTCTTTTACTTGATGTTGCAAAAAATAGCCATGGCTGCAGACTAATGTAGGAGCCCGTGATTCTCTGTACCATTAAATGGCATTCTGTAGACAGTTTGTTTCTTATTTCACCCGTATTTACATTGTAGCACCAGTTTGATCTTTAAATGATTAAAGGGAGAAGTGCAACTTTTGTTTTATCGATTTTTGGAAAAGACAGGGCAAGAGCCTAGACGGAGAGTGAGGGCATGTCGGGGTACTGCATATCTAAATATAACTCACGTGTACCCTTCCCTCAAAATAATTGCTGTAAATGAAAGAACTTGGAAAAGCAATATATTGTTTTA
Organism: Staurois parvus; assembly: GCF_062004578.1. NCBI lineage: Eukaryota > Metazoa > Chordata > Amphibia > Anura > Ranidae > Staurois > Staurois parvus. Next base: position 1,013,058 of record NW_028318575.1, on the reverse strand, counting down.
AAGAGAACCTGTGGAGTACACAATGACGAATGTCCCCAATTCCTTATGATGCCCTCTCCTATGACACGTAGCCTTGTGTGGCCCCCAGGGGGACAACCTCACTGCGATTGATAAGCAAATCAATTTGCAAGCTGCAGGATTTGCTGCAGATTTAAATATCTGGGTCTTGCCAAAGAAAGCAATTTTCTTCACTGACCAGTGTCCCTAATTCATTATGACGCCCTCCTCTATGACATTTAGGCTTGTATGGCCTCCAGGGTGAGGACCTCATTGGTATTGATAAGCAAAGCTGATTTGCAAGCTGCAGAACTCGCTGCATATTTGGAGATCTGTTGGTCCTCTTCATGTCAGGGCTTGCCAGGAGCAGAGTTGCCCAAATTACCCCTTTCCAGTTCCCATCAAACTGCAAATTGTGCAACTCTCCATCTCACCAAGTGACCAAAGGCATTTGTCCATTTAGTCTCAATCACACTGGGTTGAGTTCTGCTGTGGACAAAATGATTTACTCACCACAGCGACATTATAGTATAGGCCAGGGTTCCATGGAGGTTGCTAGGAGTTTCTTGAGCAATCAGCAATTTCTGCCTCCCAGATAAGTTCCCACTGACACCATTGATATTTGTAGGTATCTCTAAGGGGTAATTCTTCCCAATGTCCACAAGTGTATGGAGTATTCTTCCCACTGACCATCACACCAATGTATCATGAGTTGTAGATATAGTAATTATTAATAGGGGTTCCCTGAGACTGGAAGGTTATTTCAAGGGTTCCTCTGTGTTGAAAAGCTTAAGAATGGCTGGTACTTACCTCTGCTGTCATCTTTTTACAAAGCAGCCATGTTGGCAGCAGCTGTTAGAATAACAGATCAGTGGCTACATATCACCTCACATCCACTGTTCGTCCGACACATTTTTTCCTGTTTTCATAATTTTTCAAGTGAAGAATTTATTCTTTACAATTAAAGCTATATGTAGCTGCACACCCTTATTTTTTACTAATGGTTCTAAATTGTACTTTATTGTTATATTTGAAGTGATTGTAAAGGATGAATTTTATTTTTTAAAAATAACAAACATAGTATTGCACAGAGCAGCCCCAATCCTCCCTATAGGTGCTCCTGGCTCATCGCCCCTGCTGAGTGCCCCCATTGCAAGCTGCGTGCTATGGGGCACTCATGCATACTTGCGTTTGAGCCTCACTCTGTGTGTCCATTGAGACACAGAATACGGCTTGGCCTTGCCACCACTCCCTCCTCACTGGCTGTGATTGACATCAGTGGGAGCTAATGTCAATCACATGGCTAATGGCTCTGGCTGCTATCTCTGAGCCAATGAGGTGGGAGAGAGCAGAAAGAGCCTATGCTCTCGTGCACAACGTTGGACTGAGATCAGGCTCAGGTAAGAATAAGGGGGGGCTGGGAGAGCAGCATGCAAAAGGTTTTTTCCTTAAAGTAAAACTATAGGAACATTTTTTTTTTTTCATTTTAGAGCAAGGAAGAGTTATAACCCCTGTCATATTTATTTTCACCGTTTGTGTCCCATTACTGAGATTTCCCTTCACTTCCTGTCCCATAGCCAAACAAGAGTGAGAGTAAATCTCTGCAAATTAAGAGAATTCCTTGGGGATCCCCAGGCCACCAGAACTAGCATCCCCATTGGAAGATTTCCCCTCTTTCTTTTCTGGGGACAACCCAAAATTTAGGATTTTGTTTTACTTTCATTTTCAATGATAATGGTAAACAAGAAAACTAGAGCGGGCAAATACAGGGGAACAGACAGCAAGAAAAACTGATAAGTGTTCTAATCCATCTCCACTCAGAAATTATATAAAAAAGTTTCCCTTTAGTTGTACTTTTTTTTCTCAAGAGCAAGGTTGTATTAAACAAAGAAAACAGTTGTGGAAAATCCAGAGCACATCGAGAATACATAGCTTACGCCAAGTAACCACTTACAATTAGAATAACGCCAACACATTCAAGAATAATAAGATAATAAGAGAAAAGCATAGATACCATAACAGTACACATTATTCTATACAAAATGTAACAATAGAATATCCCTATTATTAAGATATTACAGTATACAGACTATAACCAGGTCTACTGGGGCTAAATCAGAAATGTAACCACAGGGGCCCGAAGTTTGTCAAATTTAGTATTGCAGTCTCTGTGTTGATATATATATATATATATATATATATATATATATATATAGATTGTAAGCTCGAAAGAGCAGGGCCCTCGAACCCCTCGCGTATTGTATTGTTACTATATTGTCTCATGTTCTGTCCCCCACTATAATGTACAGTGCTGAGCATACCCTTTGGCGCTATATAAATACTGTATAATAATAATAGTATATATACATATTTTCAAGTCTAATGGCATCCCCCATTTGGGCAACCCATTCTTTCAGTGTGTGTGTGTGTGTGTAGGTGGGGGGGGGGGGGTCATTAGGTATCCAGTGCCTCAAAATCAACCTAGGTGCTTGGAGAAGGGCTTTAGCTATGACCTGTTTAGGGATATCCTCAACAGAGAGATCTCCCAGGATACCCAAAAGGCAATATTTAGGGTCTTCTGTGGTCTGTACCTGGAAAACCCCATTAATAGTAGCAATAACCTCCCTCCAGTAGAGATGTAGCTTTGGACACCTACACAGCAGGTGTATCAGGTCACCATGATCCCTACTACAACGGGTACAGAGAGGGTCTGCTTTAGTTGTACTTTAATGCAGAGAATGCATTAAGGTAAAAACAGCCTTCAGCCTTTACAATCACTTTAACTGATTTTTGCTGGAAAATGTCTCTTTCTTTTAGTGAAAGTGTACTCCCTGCCTCCAACTACAGTGCTGTCAAGGTCCTACCTTTCCTCAGAGTTGTGCTGCTCCATGTGCTGGCAACCATCTTCGGTTTCTGCAAAGCATGGTGGGAGCCTTTATGCTTTCAGGCCTCTGCGGTCCCTCCTCCAGAGGGGTGTGGTTGATCACATTTAAGCCTGTTGTCTGCACTTGCTCTTTGCATTCGTGTCCTGTATGTTCCCTTGCAGCAAGCTCTTGTTCTGTTCTTGTTGCTCTCCGGGTAACCGACTCGGCTTTGACAAGACTATTCTCTGCTTTATCCCTTTACCTGACCTCCCGTTGCTGAACCCGGCCCGTGACCTGAGTATTCTTTGCCTACCGTCTTGTACTGTCTGTTCTGTTGTTATAGACCCGGCCTGTCTGACCACGCTATACGTTTTCCCATCTAGCTCCCACCAGCGGTACGCCATTGGTGGCAGTCATTACCGCAGCTGGGGTTACTCGGGGGCCGCGACCTGGTCTCGGGCTGCATCAAGTCCATCCCCACCATCAGGGGCCCTGGTGAAGGGCAGCCTGGGGCTTAGACTCCGCACCCTGAGAGACCCTGAGGGGTCTGTGGGTAGTGGCTGTCGTCAGTCGCTGCGTGACCTTACCATAAGGCCTGCCTGCCCATTCCATCGCTCCTGCCCTGACAAGTGCTCTATGCTGACATTGGTGAGTATTGGCCAAACCCCTCTACACAAAGGTTTTTGTAGAGACTTGCAATGCGTGAGAGGTTGTATCTGACCAGGTCTGTTAGATAACAGAGTGCACTGGGCAGCTGGTCAAACTGTGCTTCCTATTGGAATGTGTAGTCATATTAAATAGTACAACCATTATAACCATACTGGGGAACTTTCTGGAAATGGCCTGAAATGCCAGAATCTCAATGGGCTGCATGGGTTGGGGAACTTACTGGCAATGCTTGGTGACAATGCTAGGTCGGAGATGGTGAGAATGGCAGTGAGTGAAATAGCTATGATCCTACAGTTCAAAGAATGTATTGTAATGTGTAGCCAATCAGGCATCTTGACACTGCAGCCAGTTGGGAACTTTGTATACTGTCTTTCACTTCCATTGGCTGCAGGTTGACTTTTAGCAGAATTTGGCCACACTAACCATTCACCGTCCATGGCATGCCATGATCAGCCTCACCCACCACCCCCTACTCTGCCCCAATTCTAAGGACTTTATGATTTTTAAAATTTCCCAGGTATGCATATAACAGCTAATGAGTCCTGGAGCCTGCACCTTCAAAGGCCAGCTTGGAATTTAAAGAAAAGGTTCAAGGGTCTGCCTTAAACGCAAAGGAAAATACTGCAGAGTGGTGTCACACCATTACATGCAAAAAGGTTAAGAGGAACTATGACATCATGTAACTGGAAAGAAGACACCTCAAATTAAAAAAAGGTATGTATACTGCTTTCTTTAAGGGTGCAGGGGGTGGAGGGAGGAGGATCCCAACCCCGGAGTTGGGCTTTGATTATAAGCCAACTATCCCAGCTATATTATTTCTGTCCTCACAGGCTCTCCTTCAAATAAGAATCTGCTTAGAAGAGTAAGTATAATCTTTTAACACTTTTGTCCATATGTTTTTACTAACATATTTAGTTGATGGATACATTGACACAAAAGTGACAGTGTACCTTTAAGCTTATGTAAGATGTGAGTTGGTAGAGGAGAGTAGAACACAGATCATTATCTGCTAGATAATTGCACTATTATTCCCAAGTGTCCCAGTTTCCCACCGAAGAGTCTCATCGTTTATATTGATTATTGCCCTAGAATTCACATTCCTCTTGTATGCTCATTAATAAACAGATGAACTGTGGGTTACGTTAAATATTTCATAGTATATATTTTAGGTGTAGTTCCTGCGCAAACATATTTCACCGCAAAAAGGAATCGTGTCTAGGGGGGGTATTGTTTGCAGCATGTTCCCAGATCACTCTAAGTGACTACTTTCTCCATTAAAGAATATTTAAACCCTGGTATGCGCCTGCTGTACCTTGCAGTTGTACAGAATGACAAAGTCTCCAGTTCTCTTTGGATTGCTTCCTTTGTATGAATCCCCTGGTGTTCCTGCCAATCCCTCTGCTTTCCTATCAAACTGACCACACTGAGCATGAGACCACAGCACGGTCAGTTCTCTAGCTGTATTGGGAACTCGGCCTGCTCTCCTCCAATGATCAGCACAGGAATTCACTTGGAAGATCAGTGTACTGCTGTGTCTCCACCCCCAGCTCTCTGAGCTTCTTATGCTTCTGGGAACAGAGGGTATGTGATCACTTATAAAAAAGGCAGCACAGTATTTATAATTTTTTTTATATCTATACACAAATGTTTTACCTTTCATTTCTATTTTAAACTTAATGGGTTTTTTTTATAGGGTGAGGGTTCATATATACTAAACCTATACTATAATTAAACCCTACCAAAAAATATATGTATCATCGGAGTAATAGAAAACAAAAACATCTGCTTTGGTTTTTTTTTTTTTATTAAATTGAATTTAAAATATCATATACGACTTCTTGTAAATCCAGATTGCTGTGCCCAACACCTGGACAGATGTTGGTGCAAGCTTTAAAGGAGCTCTTGCTGACTACAAGGCTGGGATTCATTTGCATCACAGAAATCAGTGTTGACCAGGGGCGGACTGACCATTCAGAAACTCGGGCACAGCCCGAGGGCCCAGGGTTAGTAGGGGGCCCCATGAGATGCCCCTGGTACCTTTTCATAGGCTTTTTTGAGTTTGGGCAAGAACACAGGGGCCCCATGATTACCTATTGCCCGGGGGCCCCATGAGTTGTCAGTCCGCCCCTGGTGTTGACTATAATTTGGGGGTTGTGTGGTTCTTGCTGGTAGGTTCTGTAGGTATTGAAATAGCAGAGGAGCAATAAAAGGGCAATAGACACTTTGGGATTGGATCGCACCCAAAGAGAGAAAAAAAATCACACTTTTGGCTAGCCTGCTTGTACCAAAATGTTGTCGTAGAGTATGCAGGAGGAGTTTGCATTCCAGGGATGACAATGCTGCCACTGCTTAGGGAGGGAACCGATGGGGTTACCCTTAAATGATAAGTTGCTGAACATTCTAAAACTGGCAGGATCAACAGGTTTAAAGCCTGTTCCCACTGAAAAAAAGCCTATACAGTAAGTCCACGACTTATGAACATTCGAGTTGTGAACAGGGGTGGACTGACAGCTCATGGGGCCCCCGGGCAATAGGGGATCATGGGGCCCCTGTGTCCTTGCCCAAACTCAAAAAAGCCTATGAAAAAAGGTACCAGGGGCATCTCATGGGGCCCCCTACTGATCCCGGGCCCTCGGGCAGTGCCCGAGTTTCCAAATGGTCAGTCTGCCCCTGGTTGTGAACTTTCACAGATACAGGACCTAGTATTACGAACATTCGTAGATGAGAACAAATCGCGGAAGTAGCTAATGTTTCTGCCGGACATTGTCACAGTTGTGCTGCTGTGTGCTTACTGTACAGTGCGATAGTGTACTGTACAGAGCCCAGGACGTCCGGAAGCAAGAGGAAAAGCAGTAGTGATATAGAAGGGACTGCTAAAAAGCGCAAAGCAATAACCATGGAAACAAAAGTGAAAATAATTGAGAAATTGGACTGAGGCAAAAAGATGGTAGACACCGGTCATTCTTATAACATGAATCATTCAACCATTGGCACAATTCTAAAGAACAAGGCCAAGATCATGGAACATGTGAAGTCTGCTGTGCCTATGAAGTCAACATTAATATCCAAAAAGCATGGCAAAGTGATAGAGGAGATGGAGAAACTTCTGTGTGTGGATGCAGGATCAGCATCAGCGTCAAGTCCCACTCAGATTAATGCTTATTCAAGAAAAAGCTAAAAGCCTGTTTGAAGACTTGAAGAAAAAACGGGGTGAACAGTGTGCATCTTTTACTGCCAGCCATGGATCGTTTAACAGATTCAACGCTAGAGCCAACCTTCACAACGTAAAAGTAAGTGGTGAGGCAGCGAGTGCAGATACCGTAGCTGCCCAAGAATTTCCAGAAACACTCAGAGAAATTATTGACGAAAGGTGCCCATTTACCCCCACAGATTTTTAACGTCGACTGTACTGAAAGAGGATGCCAGAACGAAGTTACATCATTAGAGAGGAAAAGGTGATGTCAGGCTTCAAAGCAGCAAAGGACAGACTTACTCTGTTGTTTGGTGGCAATGCGTCCGGTGATATGAAACTAAAGCCTCTCTTAGTGTACCATTAAGAGAACCCAAGAGCCCTCAAAAACGTAGCCAAGGACTCTACTTGTTGTGTAGAAGAGTAACTCAAAAGTCTGGGTTACACAGGCCATTTTCCAAGACTGTTTTTTCCATCATTTATCCCAGAGATAGAGAAATTGAAGAAAGATATCCCATTCAACATTCAAATACTATGACGCTCATCCAACCTATGGACTAAGGCGTTATTGCGATTTTCAAGAAATATTATTTACGTCACACTTTTTGTCAGGCAGTGAAGGCTCTTGATGAAACAGGAACAACCTTGCGACAATTATGGAAGGACATCAACAAGGCCATAAATAACATCAACTTTGCTTGGCGTGAGGTTTCGGCTGTAACCTTGAATGGGATTTGGAAGAACCTTTGCTCGCAGTTTGTTCATGAAGTTCATGGACTTTAGAAGATGAGTGAGGAATCCAAAGAGGTCTTCAACAACTTAGTGACCCTTAGCACAAAGCTGGAGCTAGATCTGCAAGAGGACAACTTCATTGAACTCCTTGCTGTGCAACATGAGGAGCTTACTAATGAGGACCTGATGGAATTAGAGGCCCAGCGAAAAGACGAAGAGAGCCAAGAGGAAGATGTAACTTAAGAACCAAAGAGATTCACAACACAGGAAATGGCAAGGGGATTTTCTTTACTTGAAGAGACACTGTTAGTTTTTGAGGCACAGGACCTCAACGTAGAACTATACACAAAGGTTGTAGAAGCCTTTCAGAATGCCATCCAGAGCTACAGAGTCATCTATGATGAGAAATAAAGAGCTACTATTCAGACATCACTGGATATTTTTTTAAAGAGGGTAGACATTATTGAATCCATCAAAAGACCTGTGTCATCAACATCAGGTGTGAGTGAAATTCCATCTTGCCCTCCATCTCCTATTGTTGATGACCATTCAACTCTGTCAACATCAAGTATGGGTCAAATTCCATCTTGCCCTCCATCTCCTATTGCTGATGATCCTTCAGCTCCGTTAACATCAGGTGTGGGCCAAATTCCATCTTGCCCTCCATCTCCTATTGCTGATGATCCTTCAGCTCCAGCATCTCCCACCTACCCTTCCTCCTCCAGTTAGTAACTCTCTTCCACTATATGCCAATTGTGGCACTGTACTGTACCACCATTTTAAGGTAACTGTAAAAGCGTATAAGACTCACTTTGTCGGACTTACAAACGAATCCGATTTACGAATGTTCTCCTGGAATGGAACTCGTTCTTAAGTCGGGGGCTTACTGTATAAATTTGGATTTTTTTCAATGGAAACACAGGGGAATTCAGTTTTAACACCTCCAGAACTGAATGTATGTAATAACAAGGGGTGCTGAGGTGTTGCTGTCTGCCTGGGGATCTATTGTCACCAAGAGGGTCTATTGTTGCCGGGTCAGTCTAATGTTGCTGCTTGGGGATCTATTGTTGCTATGGGGGTCAATTGATGCTTGTAGGGGTACTGGGGGAGTGTCTATTGTTGGTGGCTGCTGGAAATTCTATTGATGCTGGCTGCTTTCAGATCTGTTGTTGGCAGGGATCCAAGGTGGATCATTTGTTTCTGAGAGGGGTATATTGTTGCTGGAGGGGGATCTATTGTTGCTGTAGTAGTCTATTGTTGCTAGCTCCAGGGGATCTATTTTACGGCTTTTCTTGTTATTAGCAAATTCCATACAAACTACTTTGCACCAGAAAAGGATACTTGATTCTGTGTTCTCTAAAAGGGGCGGTACTGGGAGGTTGGTAGGGGTTGGAACCAAGGGACGGTGCTCAGAGGTGGGTATTGGGTGGAGACAAGGGGTGACCTGCAAGGATAACATTAATGGAATGATGTCAAAGCTGGAATAATACCTGTTGCAATTGAAAACAGTCCCTGGGTAGTCCAACTGATAGCCCAACAACATGCCAGGCTTGGAATTTAACTTTTTTTTGTACTGCACAGACAGGCAGGTGACACACTGGGACAGACTTACTAAAACTAGAAAGTGCAAAATCTGGTGCAGCTCTGCATAGAAACCAATCAGCTTCCAGGTTTTATTGCCAAAGATTAAAGTGGGTGTAAAGGCTCAAGGTTTTTTGCCTTCATCCATTCTACGCATGAAGGGGGTACCACCATTCCTCCTGTACAGGGCCCAGGCCAGCTGGGGGGCCCAGGCAGCTGGGTGAATCGGATGTGGGTAAGGAAGGTGATGGGCATGGTGGTAGTGGGGGGGGGGGGGGGGCATTACTGGAACCGAAAGTTGTCTTCTTCTCTTCTCCCTCTCACTGGGCCTCAGCTGCTGCAGAGAGAGCCATACAGGGGATCGGTTCCAGTAATGGCCCCCTTGGTGCACCTATCACCCTCCATGTACATCATACATTTCCCTGTGCTACCCAGGCCCCCCGGTGTGCCCCCGCAGTACTCTGGCTTCCCTCCTCTCCTTCCCACTAGCAGCTGCACGCACACAATAGGATCCTTCAGGATGGAGAGTGGGGGAAGGGTCCTCTAAACATGCCACATTTACCAGCCCCTTCCTATTTTGAATGAACACAATGAGTGATTGGTACCAATCACTCACTGTGTTCATTCATAACTGAAGCATAATAGACTGTGGGGTTTTTTTGAGGAGGGGGGGGCTGACAGGTTGGCTGTATGGGGCCCCATGGTTTCTCCTGCGCTCTAGGGCCCAGACCGGTGGCAAATAGATGGAACCAACACCAGAGCAAGCGACCACCAGTATATTTCAAGGTTGTGCAGCTCCAAAACAGGGCTGGGGAAGCCCAATCGATACTGCAAAGTGAAACAAAAAACAAGAAGCGCACCAACCTTGCGCATTACCTCAGTAACAGAATTTATTAATAGAAGATAGGTACTCACAAACAGCGAATAGCTCTGAGGAAGAAGGCATAGCCTTCGAAACGTGTCAGCTATACTGAGTGTCTACCCCCATGATGGGATTCGCGCTGGCTTCTTATCTTTGAAGTCCCTGGGAGGACTACATGCCTGATTTTATTCGCTGTTTGTGAGTACCTATCTTCTATTAATAAATTCTGTTACTGAGGTAATGCGCAAGGTTGGTGCGCTTCTTGTTTTTTGTTTCACTTTGCAGCCCCATGGTTTCTAACAGCAGCCCTGGCTGCAGCGTAGGTCTGGTATCACCGGCTGTACTTGTTGGTTGGGGCACCATTCAGAATGAACGGCAATTGACTGAACCTCACAGAGTAGCGTATGTTACATTACCGGGAGATATAATGAGGGTTAGTGCTGTGCAAGGTGTGTAAGGGGCCTGATCTGTACCAATTTTAGTGGCACGATTGAGCTGTTACAAACCTGCCATGCAGATCTCACCTAATGAGTTCACTGCCCACAAGAGGTTCAATGTCTTAGTAGCAAGAAATTAAAATTACAATTGCAGCACAAATAAATTCTTTTTCCTATTTTTTTACTTTTTATTTTTTTATATTTTAGAGAAAATTTAAAACAGAAATGCATCACATTTTTTATGTATTTCCCTTAAACTGATGTGTCATGCAAGTGGAGTTGAAGGGGTTAATGAACGCGTCAGTAATTCACTAGTGCTGGGTGAGTATCCGAGGGCAGAAAGCTCGTAGACAGAAGAGAACGACATCCACGCTAACAGAAATGCTATTAATGATTTTCTATTAATCTTTAATAATGCTGAGTGATTAAGTCACTCTCCACATTTTATTATCCTGTATTCCAGCTCCGGCTGAATGGGCCCCGTTCCCTTATCCGCGCCATATTTCACGGCGAACGAAATGTAAAACTTACATTTTCTCATTTATATTAGATATGATAATAATTATACAAGATTACAGGACATTTCCTTCAATGTGCTTTTTCTTCTTCACTACTCATCATGTCAACTTCGTCTTATCATTCTTTTTATTTTTAAATGACATTGGAATACATTAGTACATTGGGGCAGTGGACATCCTTTTACAGCCAGCTGGACTCTTCGTTGGGAGGACCAGGGGCAGACTGACCATTTGGAAACTTGGGCACTGCCCGAGGGCCCGGGGTCAGTAGGGGGCCCCAAGAGATGCCTCTGGTACCTTTTTCATAGGCTTTTTTGAGTTTGGGCAAGGACACAGGGGCCCCATGATCCCCTATTGCCCGGGGGCCCCATGAGTTGTCAGTCCGCCCCTGGGGAGGACTTTTCAATTTTGGTGGCACCACAAAGATCAGAATGGATGTTCACAATAGAAGGAACCATGTAACATAACAATATATCAATCAGACAAAATTGTCCCTCATAGTGGATGATGTGCCATTACTTAACCACTTCAATACCGAGCACTTCTACCCCCTTCCTGCCCAGGCCAATTTTCAGCTTTCAGCGCTGTCGCACTTTGGATGACAATTGCGCGGTCATGCAACACTGTACTCATATGAAATTTTTATCATTATTTTCACACAAATAGAGCTTCCTTTTGGTGGTATTTAATCACCACTGAGGTTTTTTATTTTTTGCTAAATAAAATAAAAAACACCTGAGACTTAAAAAAAAACCACACTTTTCTTCATTTCTGTTATACAGTTTTGCAAATAAATAACATTTCTTCATAAATTTAGGTCAAAATGTATTCTGCTACATTTCTTTGGTGAAAATAATAATAATTGAATTTGTATTTTTTTTTCAAATGTTTATTTTTATTTTTTTATTAATTTTTTTCTTGTTTTTACGATTTTATTTTTCAGCACACTGTGACCAACGCAATACAATGTTACCGTAGTAACACAGAACTGCTCTGGGCCATCCATTGTATACAACTGACATGTGATCTGCTGTGATTGGTCACAGCGGTCACATGACACCGGCAATGGGCCGGTGTAGTGATGTCATCGGCTGTGTCCCATGGACACAGCCGGTGACAGATCACGCCGCTGCGTCGCCCCGCGGCCGCGTGAGATGCTTGTTTTGACAGGAAGTTATATGACGCCCAGTCACAACGGCGAGTGTCCCGCCCGGCTGTCAATCTGCTATAGGCCGGGCAGGAATGTGTTAAAGCATTACTAAAGCCACAACAGTAAATCCAGTCTGTATACGTTGTAAAGCATGCTTGATATATTCATTGTGGAACCTAAGGGGTTAATCCTCTGCATTGTGTAAAAAAGCCATTTGATCCTGACTGCTCTGTTCCTCCCCTTGTCCACACATCCACCTCTTTTCTCCTGACAAGACAGACTGAACCGTAGGCATTTTGCACATGCTCAGTTTGGTGTGTATTACTAGAGAGGTTTTTTTTTTCCCTGGGAGAGTGTATGTGATCAGTACAGGGCCAATCAGCACTGATCAGACAGAGGCCAGGGGTTTTGCATCCTCCAAAAGCAGAAAGATGTAAATACACTAACAAATTGAAGCCAAATTTCAGCTAATACTGTATAATCAACGTTTTTTTCCTTTTGGGATAAAGGTATTACATAAATAAATAAAAGCTGATCATTGCAAGCACCCCAGTCAGTGTTAAATGGTCTGCCTCATCCCTGTAAGTGCCAGGGAGCTTTTCTGTTGAAAAACAACAGACTTACTGGCTGGATCACAAGATGAAAATGGAAGAAAGAAACCTGAAAAAAGAAAACTAATAAAGCCATTACATCTAAGAATTGGTAAACTGCAACATAATAAATGTTTGATTTTGGGTTTAATACGGCTTTATCTAAAAGCCCCCTTATTTAGGGACTTTTTTTAATCACTTCCCATCCGGCTGCTGTATATAAACGGCCGGACGATGGCAGTACAGGGGCGGGTTGCCATTCATAAATGGTGCCCGCCATTTTGGACTGTGCGCACTCCCTAGGAGCGTGTGGCACCGCAATCCCATGCCCTCGAGGTCCCGATCATGTGATCACTGATTGGCCAATCAGTGATCACATGAATAGTAGTAAGCAAGATGTCACTTCCTGACCTCATTGCTTACTACGTGTGAATGAAAAAAAAATAAATCTTCATCACCCCCCACAAGTAGTACAGTGTCACTATGGTGACACTGTACTGCTAGGGTGACAGTTTGTAAAAAAAAAAAAAAACATAAATAATAATATAAAAAAAAAATTTAAATTAAAAAAAACATTTTTACGTTATAATTTTTGGTTAGAAACTAATTTGGGTTATTTTTTTTTTTTTTTACTAAAAAGATAACTGAATCCATTTTGGCCAAGATTTATGAAGAAAGATTATTTATTTGCAAAATTTTATGAGAATTTTTGGACTTTTTCATTTATATAGCAAAAAAAATAAAAATCCTAGTGGTGAATAAATACCACCAAAAGTTTTATCTGTCTAAAAAAAATGCTAAAAAATTCATATGGGTACAGTGTTGCATGACCGCGCAATTGTCATTCAAAGTGTGATAGCACTGAAAGCTGAAAATTGGCCTGGGGGGGAAGGGGGGGAAAGTGTCCGGACTGGAAGTGGTTAAATGCAAAAAGTTGCATTTGTGGTTCTATAGACTTCAGTGGAAACTCTGCAGAAAAGAATGTAGTGCGTTTTTAGCTAGTTTTTGACGCATTTTGTGTTTTAAATCTGCCTAGCATCAAGAAAAAAAAGCAAAGTGCATCAAAAACACATGTGCAAAAACACACCACAAAGCGCACTGCAGAAATGGATCAAATGCAAATGCATAGGCAGGGGCGGACTGACAACTCATGGGGCCCCCGGGCAATAGGGGATCATGGGGCCCCTGTGTCCTTGCCCAAACTCAAAAAAAGCCTATCAAAAACGTACCAGGTGCATCTCATGAGGCCCCCTACTGACCCCGGGCCCTCGGGCAGTGCCTGAGCTTCCAAATGGTCAGTCCGCCCCTGTGCATAGGTGTGAACCTATGACTGGTAGCCATTGTTTCAGATTTTGTACTTTGTAAAAAGTAAAATCAAAAAGTAAATTCCTACATTAGTTTTTTTTTATAAGAAAGAGGAACTGGAAACCTATTTCCTACTTCATAAGAACAATTATTAAAAGTCATTTTGTATCACATCAAATATTCGTATATTCTATTTTATAAAATTTCTTAAACCACCACCACCACCTTTTCCACTTTTATATAAAAACGATAACGCACTTTAATCCATTTGGGTCAGCCGTAGCAAACAAAGTGAAACATTACTTGATGAGCTACACAGAGCGTTGGTACGTCTACTAAAGCAGCTCATCGCATCCCACCATCATTCATTTGTTACAGATTCACATATTAGTGCAGCGAAATGTTCCCGAAGATTATAGTTACTGTTTGCTGCAAGGAAAACTTTGGTTTTACCTTTACTTTCTGTAATCTTCCTAACCATCTTTTCAAAATCCCTTCTTGACATTTGTAGAGTCTCTTTCTCTTACAGTGAGTGTCTTGGATTATGCAATCCAGAAGTATTTAAATCTGATTTAACCATCGGGGCATTTTTCGAATTTTTCACACAGGTTAAAATCAGCATTTTTTGCTAGACGGCTCCTACTTAGAAACCTAACCGAGAAAATCGAGTATCTGGCTGCTCATCCCTAAATTAATACATGTGCCGGAAGACCGCCCCCCCCCCCCCCCCCAGCGGGACTTTATTGCAGCATCAAAAAATTATACAAATATCCTAAAGAGACATAATGGTAAAAGAATTATCAGCTTTATTACTTACAAAATTTTGCAAATAAATCATCTTTCTTCATCAATTTTGGCCAAAATGTATTCAGATATCTTTTTAGTAAAACAAAAAATAACCCACATTAGTTTATAACCAAAAATTATAATTCTTAAAAAAAATACTTACATTTTTATTTTATTTTTTTTATATTATTATTATTTATTATTTTTTTATTTATTTTTTTAACAACTGTACTACTTGTGGGGGGTGATGAAGATTTTTTTTTTACACTGATTGCTTTTACACCCATAAAGGCTGTAAAAGCAGCAATTTCTCCTTTCTGACTGCATTCTTGCAGCCATTGAGAAACACTGTGAGTTCTGTGATTGGTCACAGCTTGTCACATGGTACAAGGCTGTTGTGAATAGCCTTGTACCATGTGACCTCTGTGATCATTCACAGATTTCACACGTAGTAAGCAATGATGTCAAAAGTGACATCTTACTTACTACTCTGCATGTGATCACTGATTGGCCAATCAGTGATCACATGATTGGAACCTGGCACAGAGGTCCCATACGACGATCGGTGTTCCACTGTGTCCAGAGGACACAGATTTTTTTTTTTTACACTGATTGCTATTACACCTATACTGTAAAGGATGTAAAAGCAATCATTTCTCCTTCTCTCTGGCTGCATTCTTGCAGCCATTGAGAAATACAGTGTGAGCTGTTATTGGTCACAGCTTGTTACATGGTACAAGGCTGCTGTGAATAGCCTTGTGCCATGTGACCTCTGTGATCATTCACAGATTTCACACGTAGTAAGCAATGATGTCAGAAGTGACATCTTGCTTACTACTCTGCATGTGATCACTGATTGGCCAATCAGTAATCACATGATCGGGACCTCACACAGAGGTCCAGTACAGCGATTGAACACCGGATCACGGTGCTACGCGCTCCTAGGGAGCGCACAGGCTCAAAGTGTGGGGGCCATTTATGAACGGCAACCCACTCCTGTACTGCTCCCGTCCGGCCCATGTACATAATCTGATTTAACCACTTGCTGTCGGGGCATTTTTTTAATTTTTCACACACGATAAAATCAGACTTTTTTGCTAGATGGCTACTACTTAGAACCCTAACCAGGAAAGTCGAGTATCTGGCTGCTCATCCCTAAATGAATACATGTGCCAGAAGACCCCCCCGCAGCGGGACTTTATTGCAGCATCGAAAAATTATACAAAGATCCTAAAGAGACATTATGGTAAAAGAATTATCAACTTTATTACTTACACATTTTTTTGTATAAAATACATACGTTCTAAAGAAACATCGCTCCGACACTGTTCTTACAGAAAGACTCTTAACCACTTCCAATCAGGATACTTTCACCCCCTTCCCCCCCAGGCCAATTTTCAGCTTTCAGCGCTATCACACTTTGAATGACAATTGCACGGTCATGCAACACTGTACCCACATGACATTTTTAGCATTTTTTGAAACAGATAAAACTTTACTTTGGTGGTATTTATTCACCACTGGGATTTTTTTTTTTGCTATATAAATGAAAAAGTCCAAAATTTTGAAAACAGTGTAAAACAAAAAATAACCCAAATTAATTTACAACTAAAAATTATAATTTTTAAAATTTATTTTACATTTTTATTTCTTTATATTATTATTTATGTTTTTTTAACATACTGTCACCCTTGCACTACTACTGTACTACTGTACATTTTGAAAAAAAAGTGTGTTTCTTATAAAATTTTGCAAATAAATAATCTTTGTTCATAAATCTTGGCCAAAATGTATTCAGTATTTTTAGTAAAAAAAAAAAAATAACCCAAATTAGTTTATAACCAAAAATTATACTTTTTAAAAACATTTTTTAACATTTTTATTTTATTTTTTTATATTATTATTTATGTTTGTTTTTTTTCACATACTGTTACCCTAGTAGTACAGTGTCACCATGGTGACACTGTACTACTTGTGGGGGGTGATGAAGATTTTTTTTTTTTTTTTACATTAATTGCTTTTACACCCATAGAGGCTGTAAAAACAATAATTTCTCCTCTCTGGCTGCATTCTTGTAGCCATTGAGAAATACTGTGAAAGCTGTGATTGGTCACAGCTTGTCACATGGTACAAGGCTGTTGTGAATAGCTCTGTACCATGTGACCTCTGTGATCATTCACAGATTTATGTATTTATTTCAGGTATTTATATAGCACTGTCAATTTACACAGCGCTTTACATATATATTGTACATTCACATCAGTCCCTAACCCTCAAGGGGTGTACAATCTAAGGTCCCTAACTCACATTCATACATACACATACTAGGGACAATTTAGACAGGAGCCAATTAACCTACCAGCATGTCTTTGGAGTGTGGAAGGAAACCAGAGTACCTGGAGGAAACCCGCACAGGCACAGGGAGAACATGCAAACTCCAGGCAGGTGGTGCAAGGGTTGGGATTCGAGACAGTACAGTTACAGTACAATTTGGTATAAGAGGAATCAGAAAATGGTGGCTGTTGAAATTTTTTTAATGCCACATGATATTTGTGCCGCTGTTTATCAAATGCACATTTTCAGGAGAAAACACACTAAAATGAATTTTATGGCACACAAGCACAATATCATACCCTTTTTTTTTTTGTAAAATATAAAAGATGATGTTGAGTAAATAGATACCAGATATGTCAAGATGTAAAATTGCACACGCCTGTGTAATAGCAACATACAACGGTACCTAATCCAAAGGCAGTGGTGTCACTATGGGGGGGGGGTGCGGACCGCACCTGGGTGACACTCACCAGAGGGGCGACACCAGGGCCTGCACTACCATATGGGGCTTAAGTAGCCACCTTACGGAGCCCCCTGATAGCCCTTTCATTGTGACAGTGGGTTGGCAATCAAGGCAATCAGGGTTAGCTGTGTGCAGGGGTGCACTGACCATTCGGGAACTTGGGCACTGACCGAGGGCCTGGGGTCATTAGGGGGCCCCAAGAGATGCCCCTGGTACCTTTCATAGGTGTTTTTGGGTGTGGTTTGAGTGTGGGTGAAGACACAGGGGCCCCATGATGCACTATTGCCTGGGGGCCCCATGAGTTTTCAGTCTGCCCCTGGCTGTGTGCCTTACAATGTGTAATGGTTGTAGTATATGCTGCTTTTGCTTTGTAAGAGAAAAAAACAGCCACATCAATGCACTCTGTAAAGAGCCCTGTGTTGTAAATAAACACAAGGCTCTGTACTGTGATTCGCTGAGCCAACATGGGAGTGGGGGTTTGCATTGTGGAGGGGAGGAGGATAGCAGGAGGACAGTTGGGGGCACCAAAATGTACATTCACTTAGGTAGACAAAAATCCTTGCACGGTCCCTGGGTGACACCATCAAGTAGGAAGTGATATCCGACCGCGATGGTGTCACCCCATCTGAGACAGCACACAGATCGGAGCACCGGCACCAGCTGCATCATTTACAGGGGCCAGTTTGGGCTGCGTCCCATGATGCATCAGCCCAAAACTAGCCGGCCCAGTGCCCTGCAGGGCACTGTGGCAGGCTAGACAAGAGAGAGCCCAATGCGCCAGCCTGCCCAGTGATAACTGCTCTGTCCTGCTCAACAGGGGGGAAGGTGACACCATGTTTTACCACACCAGGTGACACCAACCCCAGTGACACCACTGTCCATAGGTGATGCTTCAAAAGCCTTTACAGGTTATCGGTTTGGAGTTAATTGCCACAATGGTGACCCTAAAATGATTGCCTTTACTCCAAAGATCGCCAGGATTCCTCACATGTATGAAGCAATCACAGTTTACATATGCATTTGCGTCTAGGCGCTGGGGGACAGACGGGGTGCTTTTACATTTAATTATTTACTGATAAGAGGCATGGAGGAGCTCAGCTATGAGGAAAGTTTAGAGGAACTGAATTTATTCTCTCTTGAGAAGAGGAGATTAAGGGGGGATATGATCACCATGTATAATACATAAGGGGGGATATGATCTCCATGTATAATACATAAGGAAGGATATGATCTCCATGTATAATACATAAGGGGGGGATATGATCTCCATGTATATTACATAAGGGGGGGATATGATCACCATGTATAATACATAAGGGGGATATGATCTCCATGTATATTACATAAGGGGGGGATATGATCACCATGTATAATACATAAGGGGGATATGATCTCCATGTATAATACATAAGGGGGGATATGATCTCCATGTATAATACATAAGGGGGGATATGATCTCCATGTATAATACATAAGGGGGATATGATCTCCATGTATAATACATAAGGGGGATATGATCTCCATGTATATTACATAAGGGGGGATACGATCACCATGTATAATACATAAGGGGGGAAATGATCTCCATGTATAATACCTACGGGGGGATATGATCTCCATGTATAATACATAAGGGGGGATATGATCTCCATGTATAATACATAAGGGGGGATATGATCTCCATGTATAATACATAAGGGGGGATATGATCTCCATGTATAATACATAAGGGGGATATGATCTCCATGTATAATACATAAGGGGGATATGATCTCCATGTATATTACATAAGGGGGGATATGATCTCCATGTATAATACATAGGTGGGGAAATGATCACCATGTATAATACATAAGGGGGGGATATGATCACCATGTATAATACATAAGGAGGGATATGATCTCCATGTATAATACATAAGGGGGGATATGATCTCCATGTATAATACATAAGGAGGGATATGATCTCCATGTATAATACATAAGGGGGGATATGATCTCCATGTATAATACATAAGGGGGGATATGATCTCCATGTATAATACATAAGGGGGGATATGATCTCCATGTATAATACATAAGGGGGGGATATGATCTCCATGTATAATACAAAAGGGGGGATATGATCACCATGTATAATACATAAGGGGGGGATATGATCTCCATGTATAATATATAAGGGGGGATATGATCTCCATGTATAATACATAAGGGGGGATATGATTCTCCATGTATAATACATAAGGGGGGATATGATCACCATGTATAATATATAAGGGGGGATATGATCTCCATGTATAATACATAAGGGGGGATATGATCTCCATGTATAATACATAAGGGGGGGATATGATCTCCACGTATAATACATAAGGGGGATATGATCTCCACGTATAATACATAAGGGGGGATATGATCTCCACGTATAATACATAAGGGGGGATATGATCTCCACGTATAATACATAAGGGGGGATATGATCTCAACGTATAATACATAAGGGGGGATATGATCTCCACGTATAATACATAAGGGGGGATATGATCTCCACGTATAATACATAAGGGGGGATATGATCTCCATGTATAATACATAAGGGGGGGATATGATCGCCATGTATAATACATAAGGGGGGATATGATGGCCATGTATAATACATAAGGGGGGATATGATCTCCATTTATAATACACAAGGGGGGATATGATCACCATGTATAATACACAAGGGGGGATATGATCACCATGTATAATACACAAGGGGGGATATGATCTCCATGTATAATACACAAGGGGGGATATGATCTCCATGTATAATATATAAGGGGGGATATGATCTCCATGTATAATACATAAGGGGGGATATGATCTCCATGTATAATACATAAGGGGGGGATATGATCACCATGTATAATACATAAGGGGGGATATGATCTCCATGTATTATACATAAGGGGGGGATATGATCTCCATGTATAATACAAAAGGGGGGATATGATCACCATGTATAATACATAAGGGGGGGATATGATCTCCATGTATAATACACAAGGGGGATATGATCTCCATGTAAAATACATAAGGGGGGATATGATCTTCATGTATAATACATAAGGGGGAATATGATCTCCATGTATAATACATAAGGGGGGATATGATCTACATGTATAATACATAAGGGGGGGATATGATCACCATGTATAATACATAAGGGGGATATGATCTCCATGTAAAATACATAAGGGGGATATGATCTCCATGTATAATACATAAGGGGGGATATGAGCTCCATGTATAAATACATCAGTGGTTTATATAGTGAACTCGGTGTAGAGCTATTCCCCCTGAGGTCATCACAGAGGACAAGGGGGCACTCTTTATGTCTGGAGTTAAAGAAATTTAATCTCCAAACATGGAAATGTTTCTTCACAGTGAGAGCTGTGAAAATGTGGAATAGACTCCCTCAAGAGTTGGTTCTGGCCAGCTCAATGGATCGCTTCAAAAAAGTCCTGGATTCTTTCTTGGATACACAGAATAAAACTGGATATAACATTTATAGGTAAAGTTGATCCAGGGAATATCTGATTGCCTCTCGGGGGATCAGGAAGGAATGTTTTTCCCTGCAGGAGAAAATTGGATCACGCCTTGCTGGGTTTTTTTTGCCTTCCTCTGGATCAACTGTGGGTGTAGGATTATAACTTTTTTTTTTTCTATGGTTGAACTGGATGGACTTTTGTCTTTTTTCAGCCAGACTAACTATGTAACTATATGTAACTATTTTTATTTTATTTAAATGTATTTTGTACTCTTAATTATTATATTTTTTTTTTACATGTAACTTTATTAGTATCACAAGGAGACTAAGATCATCATTGTTTCCAGCTTCAATCATCACAGAGGAGCATGGGAAAAAGATATTCCTCCATCTCCTCTTTGGGAAGACATCCTAGTCACTTAGAATGGTCCTCAGACTCCCCCCTCAGGAGTGGAAGAGCCTGGGAACCTCCACATTGGAAGAGGGCGCCCATTCACAGCGCCGTAAAAGTGATTGTGCTGCTGTAAAAAAACTGTGAAACAAACCATTATCCTGCGTGCATCATCCTAAAGTGTCAGTAATATAAATCAACAATCAATCATAATCCAGCATAACAAGCACTCACTGTGTCTTCCCACCATAGTACACACAATAATCTACTAAACGTGTGTTGTGCTGTCAAATTAAATAAAATGCAGCAAAGTGCTTGCATAGACTGATTTTCACTTGTATTGACAATAAAAATTAACCCAAAATAGAAATATATGAGTAAAGAGCGACCCAAATAATTACACTTAATATAAGAAAGTTCATAGAATTTCAAAATTGATTTGAAAAACAAGCTAAGTGTGAAGAATAATCGTGCTCAAATCTGTGCAACAAACAGTAGTAGTAGTGATCTTCCAATCCTCACCGTCGTGCATACCACCATGAGAGGTATAAAGCCTTCTAAATAGAAGGTCTGACAGTGCTTTAGGGATAAATCCCACTTAAGGATGAATGGATGGGTCAGCACTCTGGTGGCAGTAAGCCAACTAGTGCAATCAGTTTGGACCTCGCTCCTGGTACCACCATCATACACAAAGTAAAATTCTGGAAAAGCTCAATCAACAAAGCTACATGTAAAAAGGAAGGGGATAACTCATGGTGCAGTAAGAAAAAAAGGTGTTTATTAAAATACAAACATATACCCATAGATATCAGAAATCACAAGGCATTTCATGTACAGAGCATCCAGCTCCCTGGTGGGTGTGATGACGTCACTGCTGAGAATAAAGCCCACACGTTTCATTATTATTATTATTCTACAGTATTTATATGGCGCCAAAGGGTATGCTCAGCGCTGTACAGTAGCAAGGGGGACAGAACATGAGACAAGACAGTAACAATACAATACACGAGGGGTTCGAGGGCCCTGCTCTTTCGAGCTTACAATCTAGGAGGGAGGGGAAGGTGGTATAGGAGGAAATGGCTGTGGGGGATGGAGTGGTAGGAGGAGAGGAGGAGGTTAGTTGTTAGGTGAGGTCGGGTGTTAGGTGAGGTTGGGGTAGGCATCTCTGAAGAGGAGGGTTTTCAGGGTGCGCCTGAAGGTGAGGAGGGTAGGTGACAGTCTGATGGATTGGGGTAGGGAGTTCCAGAGGATGGGGGAAGTCCTAGAGAAGTCCTGCAATCGGGCATGGGAGGAGGAAACCAGGGAGCTAGAGAGCAGGAGGTCCTATGAGGAGCGGAGGGCACGGGTAGGGCAGTATTTGGGTATCAGGTCGGTTATGTAGTTCAGGGCGTCATTGTGAATGGCTTTGTAGGTCAGAGTTAGCAGTTTGAATTTGATGCGTTGGGCAATCCGGAGCCAATGAAGGGATTGGCAGAGGGGGGAGGCAGATGTGGAGCTGTTGGTGAGGTGGATGAGTCTAGCCGCTGAGTTTAGAATCGACTGGAGTGGGGATAGCGTTCGTTTGGGTAGGCCAGTGAGAAGGGAGTTGCAGTACTCCAGGCGTGAGATGATGAGGGAGTGTACGAGTTGTTTGGTGGTGTCTGGGGTGAGGAATTTGCGTATCTTGGAGATGTTACGAAGGTGGAGCCTGCAAGATCTAGATAGCAGTTGGATGTGGGGTAGGAAGGAGAGGTGGAAGTCCAGGGTGACACCCAGGACTTTGGCGTGTGGGGTGGGAGAGATGGTGGCGTTGTTAGTAGTGATGGAGAGGATGGGGGGCGCGGGGGGGGGAAGACCAGGAGCTCGGATTGGATAGGTTAAGTTTTAGGAAATGGAGCGACATCCAGTCTGATATGTCGTTCATCCTAAAGGATGTCATTACTGGGACAAGGGAGTTAAAAAGCAGTACCAAGATCATGCCTACTACATGGGAGGAACTAAGTCATCATCACAGTCTGAAGGGGAAAGGGCACACAGATGGGCAGATACACACCTGTGGCCAGCTTTACAACAGCAGCTCTTCTTCCAGAGAGAGTTTACATGTCAGGACCAGGATCTGAACCCGCAAGTGAATCTGGAAGAAGATCTTCTTGCTGAGCCACCTGAGATCCTGGACAGCTCTTTGCCTGATTTCTTGGACTAACATACTTTCTATGTTGTTTCTGGTAAACCTTACATAGTTAAATAGTTAGTCTGGCTGAAAAAAGACAAAAGTCCATCCATTTCAACCATTAAAAAAAAGTTATAATCCTATACCCACAGGTGATCCAGGGGAAGGCAAAAAAACAGCAAAGCACGATCCAATTTTCTCCTGCCTTGAATTCCTTGCTCCTCCCATGAACGCCATGAACTTTTTATCTAAGCCATGCCTTTTGTACTTCCTGTTTGCCTGATTGTGCTCCTTTCACTCCTGCTGCCATCCATATCTTCACTACCAATCCTTTCTGACTTTGGTGTGTTCCTCAACTATGCTTACACTTGATCCCCTCCTGCAACTATTTGTTACTAACCTTGGCTTGTTCCTTGACTACTCTTCTGTTTGATCCCAAACTGCAACCGCTTGTGACTGGACCCAGGTTGCTCATCTCCTGGGGTGCAATCCTGAGGACTATGACCTGGTGCCAACACGCAGCTAAACCCATCTTAACCATCAGGAGCTATAGGGCTTTTTTAAGGCTTATAACTTAAAACCCATCTCACTGCTCTCATTTGCCTCCAAGCTTCCTAAGCACCTTGCCCACATATGTATAAATTGCTACCTCACTGACAACAACCTTCTCTATCCCCTACAATCTGGCTTTCACCCACAACATTCCACTGAGACTGCCCTACTAAAACTCACTAATGACCTACTAACTGCTAAAACGAATGACAAATTCCTCCATACTCACACTCTCAGACCTTTCTGCTGCCTTTGACACAGTTGACTATGTGCATCTGCTCAATAAACTCCAATTCCTTGGCCTCCACGACTCTGCTCTTTCCTGGTTTTCTTTCTACCTCAGCACATTTTCAGCATAACTTACACCATCTCCTCTGCTCCTCTTCCTCTTTCTGTTAGGATACCCCAAATCTTCGTGCTTAGGCCCCTCCTATTCTCTCTCTAAACCTCTTCCTTGATCCAGTTGATACCCCTCATTTCCTCAAACTCTAAAACTGAGCTCCTCTATCCCTCCCCCCCTGACTTTACAATTGAGATCAACAGCAAAACCATTAGTCCCTCCACACATGACAGGGTTCTAGGTGTAACTCCTAAACCCACCCAAAGCAACATGGGGACAAGGTGCTTTGGGCGAGAGCCCCCCTGCCCCAAAGCATGGTTCAGGAGGATGGGGTGCACTCGCTTGTCCCCCTCCTTTTATGACCTGCTGGGCTGCATGCTCGGATAAGGGTCTGGTATGGATTTTGGAGGGGGACCCCCCGCGCCATTTTCTTTAACACGTTTTGTAAGTGCTCGGCAATGCCGGATGGTGACTGAAACATTAAAGAATGTTTTTAGTAGCTGTGTGGTATCTTACCGCATACTCCGATGCAGTAAAATACTGCTTGGTGAATTGCCCCCTCTCTTCGAAGTTCATGGTCGAAGTTTTGAATGTTCGACCATGAACCGAACAGGTCGGTGTTCGGCCCATCACTAAGTAAAAGAGTAGCACAGTAATTTTTTGGCCACTATTGGTTGTTCATCAAGTTGCAAGTGTTCATTGCAGACTTAGATTCCATCATTACACCAAACTATCGAAGATAGGGCGGTGTTCGGCCCATCACTAAGTGAAAGAGTAGCACAGTAATTTTTTGGCCACTATTGGTTGTTCATCAAGTGGCAAGTGTTTATTGCAGACTTAGATACCATCATTACACCAAACTATCGAAGACGGCATGCTTAGTTTTTAGGGACAATTTGCCCAACAAAGGCTTTTTGGTTTGCTCAGCTAAGTGAAAAAGTTGCACTGTAACTTTCTCTTCACTATTGGTTGTTC
The DNA here is from genome assembly GCF_062004578.1 of Staurois parvus. Taxonomy (NCBI): domain Eukaryota; kingdom Metazoa; phylum Chordata; class Amphibia; order Anura; family Ranidae; genus Staurois; species Staurois parvus. The sequence continues at coordinate 987,642 of NW_028318575.1, read as the reverse complement.
AGCAAAAAGTTGGCTGTGCTCATTGCAAACTCTCATTCTGCCATTACATTACAGCAGACCCTGCAGTACAGATTGATGGTAACCTAGGAAGATTTTTTTTTTCACTTTAGCACAGTTGGGATGATTACAGGCTCTGGTTAGCTGTTAACTGATTGATTTTAGAAGCTGCCAAGAGTTACTTTTGAAGTTCAAGGGAATTTAAAGGACAAATATTTTGCTGAACCTTGTTGAATATTTGAAAAGGCTAAGGTGAAAAATTACGACTTTAATAAACTAGCCCATGGGATAAGTTTTACTAGTTAGACCAAATATTTACTTCCTTTGGGTTTCTGACCTTGTAAAAGTTCCACAACAATTTAACCACAGAATAAAATCATTACAAAATGATTCAAAAAATCAAAGCAACGCTTGTACTTCTAGGCCAATCTACATTTTCTGCATTTAAAGAGAGCCGTACATCTACTTAAGCATGAAAAAAGTGTACCCTGCCCTATTTTACAATTGGCTGTTAGCATGGAAATATGTCCCTACTTTCTGGTAATAAGATACGAACAAAGAGAAGTCTTTTCAATATTTCCTTACTACAGTTTTTTCGCAAAATGTTAAGTAAGCTTTTAAATCCAGGTTGTAATCTGCATAGTGAGACAAAATACAAAAATGTGAAGATAAAAATATTTTTCGGTATATAATTGGCATTTATCCTATGTCTATTAAGATGAAATATCACGATGATGTGAGCTGGGGAATTGGGTCATGGGCTTTGTATCCTCTTTGAAAAAACATTCTCTAGTGCAAATGAGACCTCAAGGTCTCATTTTGCATTTGACACTTTAATATGTTATAAAGGAGGTAATAATATCACCCGTGCTTTTGGCAACATGCAAGCGGTACATAGATTTGCAGAGAAAATTTTTTTGTATTAACAGAACAGGTAAGAAAGATTCTCTAGATCACAACTCACTAAACTGAAATGTGGAATTTTGCAGCTAATTTGGTTCACTTGTTTCATCGGTAAAATAATTTGGCTCTTTTTTGTTTAAAAATGTAGCGAACTGCTTTGAACTATATAAAAAAAAAAGCAAAACAGAAACATTATTTGATAAATAAACAGTATCACTTAAACTGTTTATGTGACAATATGAACCCTGACAATAGCAAAATGAGAACTTGTAGAGGAAACGTAATGACTTTCCATCAATTGAAATATTTTTTAAAAGTCCAAATTGGGGACCACTATGATTGGTTTCCGATTACCAGTGGGGACCAGAGCTGCAGCTGAGATTGAGAGGCAGCAGCTGGAGAATGCTAATATACAGGGCTTTATTTTTCAGAAGGAATGCGGAGGAACACGGTTCAGGCATCTCCATCACTGAATGTGTATAATGGCAAAGGGTGCTGGATTGTGCTGGAGGATCTATTGATTCTGACTGCTGGGGGGTCTAGAGACTGCTTCTACAAACATTTGTGAAAGAATTGGTCGCCCCCAGGAGCTCGGTGAATTCAAGCGTGGTCCCGTGATAGGCTGCCACCTGTGCAATGAGTTGTGAAATTTCCTTGCTAAATATTCCAAGGTCAACTGTTAGTGGTATTATAACAAAGTGGAAGCAACTGGGAACAGCAGCAACTCAGCCACCAAGTGGTAGGCCACGTCACATGACAGAGCGGGGTCAGCGCTTGCTGAATCTTTTGAATTCAGTGTGGCTGTGCATGGCTCCGCACACATAGCCACATCATCCAGATCTTGGATCACTTCCAGTGATCTAAAACTTATCCCATGTGCTACCGTAACAGAGGGTCTGAGGGTCTGTCCCGACTCCCTCACCCCCTTGTGGTTCAGCTGCACTTCCCCCAGCCCAAGGACAACAGAATTACATCTCCATACATACCCAAAACTCAGAGAAAGCTTTGCAAGAGCCTGTGATTTGTACCTGCAATGCATTAATTATGGGTACAACAGTCTGCTGGCTTCCATACAAAAAATTTGTAAAAACACGCTGATCATGATACCAATGTTGCAGCCATTATAATTTAAGAACAAATTTGCAAATGGTGGACTACCAGTTTACATTGTATGTAAACCCTAAATCTACACTCACTGGCCACTTTATTAGGTACACCTTGCTAGTGCCAAGAAAATCCCCCCACATCATTACACCACCAGCCTGAACCATTGATACAAGGCAGGATGGATCCACCACACCATGACACCACCACCACCAGCCTGAACCATTGATACAAGGCAGGATGGATCCGCCACACCATGACACCACCACCACCAGCCTGAACCATTGATACAAGGCAGGATGGATCCGCCACACCATGACAACACCACCACCAGCCTGAACCATTGATACAAGGCAGGATGGATCCCCCACACCATGACACCACCACCACCAGCCTGAACCACTGATACAAGGCAGGATGGATCCCCCACGCCATGACACCACCACCACCAGCCTGAACCATTGATACAAGGCAGGATGGATCCACCACACCATGACACCACCACCACCAACCTGAACCATTGATACAAGGCAGGATGGATCCATGCATTCATGCTGTTTACACGAAATTCTGACCCCGCCATCTGAATGTCGCAGCAACCAGTCTGCCCATTCTCCTCTGACCTCTGGCACCAACAAGGCATTTTCCTCCACACAACTGCCGCTCACTGGATATTTTCTCTTTTTAGGATCATTATCTGTAAAACCCTAGAGATGGTTGTGCATGAAAATCCCAGTAGATCAGCAGTTTTTGAAATACTCAAACCAGCCCATCTGGCACCAACAACCATGCCACGTTCATAGTCACTTAAATCCCCTTTCTTCCCCATTCTGATGTTTGGTTTGAATTTTAGCAAGTTGTCTTCACTATGTCTACATGCCCAAATGGATTTAGTTGCTGCCATGTGATCGGCTGATTAGCAATTTGTGTTACCAAGCAATTGAACAGGTGGACCTAATAAAGTGGCTGTTGAGTGTATTTTTCTGTATATCTGGCATCATATGGGGAGAGCGAGTACCGAATATTACCTGTACCTACTCTCATTTCTGCGATCCTCACCTAGGTGAGGATGGCATCTTTTTTCACATCCCACCCCTCCTGCAACTTCCTAGGACAGGTTACAAAGCTGAAGAACCATTCACAAAGCGTCACTTAAGCTTGCACATGCACAGTGGGGAACCACCTGCAGTTCTCCAGGAAGCAGGGGCTGACTGACAACTCATGGGGCCCCCGGGCAATAGGGGATCATGGGGCCCCTGTGTCCTTGCCCAAACTCAAAAAAAGACTATGAAAAAGGTACCAGGGGCATCTCATGGGGCCTCCTACTGACCCCGGGCCCTCGAGCAATGCCCGAGTTTCCAAATAGTCAGTCCCCCCCTGCCATGAAGCTAGAGCCAGGTCCCGTATCCAAGATGGTGGTGCTGGGGATCTGCAGAAGTAAGAAGAACTCTTCACAGGAAGACAGCACTGGACCCCAGGCTCTAATAAGTACCTGATTTTTAAAGGTTAGCAGCTACAAAGTGAAGCTACAAACAAACTGAGGTTCCCCTTTTAGATAAGTGTTAAATAAAAAATGTCTTACCACTCCGATAGAAAAGTAATTGTTTATTATAGAGTAAGGCACTGGGTCTCCTTTTTCATCTTTGTCATTAGGGATGACTTCAATCCTCCACCGGTCCAGAAGAACAACTGTCCCGTTCTCTATGTCTTTAAGGAACTTTAGGAGGTTCTCACCCTCATAACCTGTAGAAGAAAAGCAGGTAGACAGGTATGTTGGGAATATGGAATGCTAAATAAAAATGAAAGCTCAAAGGAAAAGATTTGCTGGCTATTATGGAGAAGTTGTTGCTACCTAAAATTATATAGGCGCAGTCAGTACTGTGAAACTTGAAAAGGAGAACCTACATTTGCCTGCATTCACCTACATTCAAGTACATCCAGCTACATTCACTTGCATTCGCCTACATTCACCTACATTCACTTGCATTTACCTACATTCACCTACATTTTGGCTCTTTCCTTCCAGAACCTCTGGAAACTACCTGGAAGAATTGGTGAATATGGAGCCTTTAAAAATCTTCTTTGACTACTTGCTGAGGTGACACATCAGTGGCCACCATGTTTGTTCATGTATCATGCCAATTGACAGGTTAAGCTGAGCTAGGAGCTTTCATGACATCAGTGCAGGGTGGAGACGGAGTTGGGGGTCTCTGAAACTTCCAGGTTGTGGTAAAGCCTCCACAACAGATCGCTCAGAAATGGAGGTGCAGATTGATAAGGAAACAACTGTAGGTCCCCTTCTTCTATTTTTACAGTGCTGAGTGTTACTTGAAAGTTTTAGGTTGTGGCATCAGACTGATTTAATAAAACCATATAGGCTGTTCAAGGGAAGTTAAACTTTGCAAAGTGAATTGGTCCCAGACAGGGGCGGACTGACAACTCATGGGGCCCCCGGGCAATAGGGGATCATGGGGCCCCTGTGTCCTTGCCCAAACTCAAAAAAGCCTATGAAAAAGGTACCAGGGGCATCTCATGGGCCCCCTACTGACCCCAGGCTCTTGGGCAGTGCCCGAGTTTCCAAATGGTCAGTCCGCCCCTGGTCCCAGAGCTTAATGATGGTTATGAAGTTTCACTTTGCAAAAAATACCCAATCATGTGCAAGGAAATTTATCTTGCTTGCACATGACTGGATGATGGATGTCAGCAGAGCTTAATCTCATTCACTATCTATCTATCTATTCAGTCGTATCCGACCCTTGGCGATTGCATGGACCGTCACTCGTAAGCGACTTTTTCCATGAATTCTCTTAGCAATTATTTTACAGGGTAGGTTGTCAGGTCTTTCCCCAACCCCCACCATGCAGGAGATCCCGTGTGGCCAGGGATGAAACTAGGACAATTTAGACAGGAGCCAATTAACCTACCAGCATGTATTTGGAGTGTGGGAGGAAACCGGAGTACCCAAGTACCCAAAGGAAACCCACGCAAACACAGGGAGAACATGCAAACTCCATGCAGGAGGCGCCATGGTTTGAAATTGAACCCATGACCCAATTACTGCAAGGCAGAAGTGCTAACCACTAAGCCACTGTGCTGCCCCTCATTCGCTAAGCTCTGGGGCAAATTACCTTGCAAAGTGCAATTTCCCTTGTAATGTGAACGGCTTTTTGCCTTTAGTAAATCAACCCCATTGCCTTTTTTACATTTCTATTCTGTCTTCTGTTAATGCTAGCACTTTTTTGTTTTAAGCATGCTGTAGTTATAAATATATACAGTATATATATATATATATATATTCTAGCTATACACTAGCTACCGAATTCATCTAATCCAAAGAGGGCAGAGTTTGCTGCAGGTTATCTAATAGAAGGAATTGTACAAAAACAAAAAAAAATATAAAATTGTATTCTGAGGCTGCTCCAGTAGCAAGTCATGTGACTAGTGCTGAGGCATTGCAAGCTGCTCCAGTTAATATGATTACTGATTGGTTGGCTCTGTCTGGACATCAGGTTACCAAAAGTCTTTTTCACGGACCATGTGATCAGTATGCATGGACACACTTATACGAATAGTTTATTCCATTTTTTTTATCTTTTCTTCCAATATTAAAAGGCATATTCCACCATTTGGAAAAAATGTAGTGAATTCACCCAAATCAATTTGCATTCATTAGATTTTTGTATTGAGGCCTATAGAGCATTGCAATCAATGTGTGTCACAGGCTCCTATTTTGTCCACCACCTCCAATCAGTAGGGAGGTACAGAACTTTAGTTATAGGGCATGAGGAAGTAAGCAATGGACAGAGTGGTGGTGTTATGATTGGGAAAGGGGGGGGGGGGTGCAGCCATGTTTTATGTTGCACTCTAAATATGGGTGTAGCATTAAACATGGCCTCATGTGCTCAAAATGACAGGAATATGGAGTTGAGCCAGGTTCACCTGAATCTTGCAAAGTGCAGGGAACATTGCATCACAAATGGTGGAAATCACATTGAAAATGCTATTGAATAGTATTCCAATGTAATAAAATGGTTTAAAAAAATTATTGAAATTTATTAAAAATATGCATTTTGCCTAGGGACACCTTGTACAAACATGCATAACATGACATACTTCTAAAGAGATAAAAAATATATTTCTTTTACCTCCTCCCCACCTCAAGCATCTTGCCAGATCATTGCCGGTGCCAAGAGGTAGGATCGCCACTGGGGGTTGCTTTACCAAATTGGCTTTATCTGTGTAATAAAAGAAACACAATATTTATCATCATTTACAATACAAACAGAACCCAATAGGCAAAAGATGACAATACACAAAATGTTGTGTTCATTGACTGACCATCTATGGGTCATTCATATGACAAACCTGCTGTGCATAGGTACTATTTTGTCCTCTAATAGCTGGTTTGTCTTAAAATTAAATCTCCTTGGGACTGTGTTGGTGAGATCCCTGCACTGATTTCCTGGGCTGTGCACCTTCTATGCCCATTATGAGGAGCCCCCCTATTCAAGACCATTATGTGAGCAAAAACCCCAAAGTGAGTCCCCAAATTAATGCTTGGATATGTCATTTTATGACTGGGGGTCTTACAATGCAAAGTTATCACCAAGTACCTAGCAAAATAGACATCTGATCCTTAGGATGTCATCAAAGGAAAGGGCTGAGCACCTCAGGGGTGGAGCTAAAACGTTCTTATGGTAAAGCCTAGGCTTACATTTGCTTTCATATGACAAATCTGCTGTGCATAGACACTATTTTGTTCTCTAATAGCTGGTTTGTCTAAAAATTAAATCTCCTGGGAACTGTGTTGATGAGATCCCTGCACTGATTTCCTGGGTTGTTTACTTTCTATGCCCATTATGAAGAGCCCCTCTATTCAAGACCATTATGTGAGCAAAGACCTCAAGGTGAATCCCCAAATTAATGCTTGGATATGTCATTTTATGTTACTAGGGGTCTTACAATGCAAAGTTATCACTGAGTACCTAGCAAAATAGATATCTGATCCTTAGGACGTCATCAAAGGAAAGGGCTGAGCACCTCAGGGGTGGAGCTAAAACGTTCTTATGGTAAAGCCTAGGCTTACATTTGCTTAGCAAACATAGACTATATCTCTTCTCTTTTTTGTCTTTTTTGTCTATGTTTGTCCCAAGCATCTGGAAGCCTGTTTTGATCACCAACTACCCTTTCTGCGTAATAATACTTTCTAAGATTAGATTTGTAATTTGAGGTCATGTCCTCATGTTCTTGAGCTTAGCCTCATATTGAAAATAGTGATCCCCTGAACTTTATCCAAACTCTTCATGTATTTAATAGTTCAAGTAATGCCCCCCTATTTCTTTCTTTTCTCATGACTGTACATATTAGGTTCCTGCAGTCTCTTTCACCATCTCTTTCACAGACCTGTCACCATTTTTGTTACCCGTCTCTTGTCTCATTCCATCTTATCCATGTCTTATTGTAAGTGAGGTCCTCAGGAATAGACACAGTATTCTAAATGAAACCTAAAACCTGGTACACACAGGCAGTGTTTTTTTTCATTCAACCCAGCGGGCTGAAGGAAAAAAAAACTGAGGAGCTCGCTGTATTAACCATGTGATGTTAGTACAGTGATCTCCTCACTGAGATATTGTGTTCTGACATATGGACTGCACCCCCCATTCCCACCAGAACACAGCGATCAGCTCTCGCAGCCATTGGCTGTGAGTGATTGGATGCCGGTTGGCTACTGTTTTTCCAGCAAGCCCATTCCACAGACATGTTCCTCCGGCTTCTCTCAAACAGGCTGCTCTACACATGGGCCGAATGTTGTCCAGTTTCTGTTGAACTGGCTGATACTGGCTGATATTCAGCGCATGTGCACCAGGCTTAACTAAAGATCTATTTAGGGCAATCAGAACCTCCTTCCCCGTGATCCATTTTCAGCCCACAGCAGGCATACCCCTCATGAATACATGCTTTATCACGAAACACGTTGAGGAGGAGCCGTGCGCAGTGACTCCTTTGCCGCCGTGACCTCGTGGAGGTCCGGCAGCCATCTTAGCATCTCACATGGTCAGTGTTTTACTTGTTTTTTGCTTACATTCAATAAATATTGATTAGAAATACTGCACTATGGGCTTCCTTCTTTTTGGCTCCTTGTGAGCGGACACCTGTACAGAGCCCATCCCAGAGTGATGCCTTAGGTGCTGCAAACTGCCCAGGGGAAGGGGATCCTTAATGGTTTGTTACCAGACCAGGCTGATCCCGTTCTAAAGGAGACTTCCAGCAGACATCTTTGAGATTTACATACATATACGCGCATAAAGATTGCGCATCTGGTGAGTGTGTATTCCTAACAATTTCATGGCACGTCACCAGGATGTTGTAAGGAGCACATATCTAAGACCCCCTCAGATGGATCATCACTTCTAAGCACTTTATATGAACTGTTTTTAGGACTGTGTATGATCATGAAGACCTAGCACATTGATAGTGCTCACCAATATCACCTTTATCTTTGCATTGTGCACGTTTGTCACTTTATATCCACATCTGGGTTTAGTGCAATTTATATGTATGCACATATTTCTAATTTGATTTTAGGGACACACCCTTTTGTTTTTCTTGAATATTCTGGAGGTTTTTGGTCTGTCTATTTGGTGCTTTGGCTGCTTATGATTGTTTTAGTGCTCACTTATTTTATCATTTTATTGTATGTAGCAGTCTAAAACCTGTTGACACTCGGATCCACCCAGATGCCTGGACCAGCAGCAGGCTCAGACTCGCAGTGAGCCACTGAAAGGCTGAGCCAGCTGTTCCCACCCCCTTAAAAGCCTGATGCTTCAATGAGCACAGGGGAGGGGGGGAGAGCAGAGCCTTCGATTAACAGTCACTGGATCTCTGCTCAGTGAAGGTTGAGAGGCGTTTGATCACTCAGTTCTCAGTCTTACAAATGGGATACGATGCGGCATCAGACTGACGCTGCATCCACCATGCTTCTCTTCACTCACCGACCACTTTATTAGGTACATTTTGCTAGTGTCAAGAAAATATCCCCCACACCATTTCACCACCACCACCAGCCTGGATATTTTCTCTTTTTTTGGACCATTCTCTGTAAATCCTAGAGATGGTTGTGCATGAAAATGTAGATCAGCAGTTTTTGAAATACTTAGACCAGCTCATCTGGCACCAACAACCATGCCACATTCAAAGTCACTTAAATCCCCTTTCTTCTCCATTCTGATGTTTGAACTTCAGCAAATTGTCTTCACCACGTCTAGATGCCTAAATGCATTGAGTTGCTGCCATGTGATTGGATGATTAGCAATTTGTGTTACCAAGCAATTGAACAAGTGGACCTAATAATTTGGCCGGTGAGCGTATATAGAGGAATCAGGACCTCCTGCTGGTGATCCCTCCAGTGATAACTAAAGATCTACATAGGAAAATATATAGAAGAATATGTCTATTCATCCTATTATAAAGAGAAAGCCCAGCAGCCCTTTGCATAGAAACAATACCTGTATTTCAGGCCTGAAAGATATTTTACACATTTTCTTCCTACCTATACAATCAAGAATCCAACCAACTGTTCCATCACCACCACAGGCAAGAACCCTGAAGTCTGGAACATCACGAAAGAAGTTCAGCCTGTGAAAAAAAAGTTCACCAATCAAAGGCACTGAAGGTTCAACGTTAAAAGGTTCACAAATGTTGCAAATGTTTACAGTATATTTAGTTTTTGCAACTTTACTTGTAACATTATATGTACAACCAACACTTTATATTTTTAAAACTGGGCTTAAAATAGCTTTAAAATAAATGGTTAGATACAGTGCTTTGAAAAAGTATTCATACCCCTTGAAATTTTCCACATTTTGTCATGTTACAGCCAAAAACGTAAATATATTTTACTGGGATTTTATGTGATAGACCAACACAAAGTGGCACATAATTGTGAAGTGGAAGGAAAATGATAAATGGTTTAACATTTTTTACAAATACATTTCTGAAGTGTGGTGTGCATTTGTATTTATCTCCCTTTACTCTGATACCCTTAACTAAAATCTAGTAGAACCAATTGCCTTCAGAAGTAACCTAAGTAGTCCACCTGTGTGTCATGTAATCTCAGTATAAATACAGCTGTTCTGTGAAGCCCTCAGAGATTTGTTAGAGAACATTAGTGAAAAAACAGCATCATGAAGGCCATGGAACACACCAGACAGGTCAGGGATAAAGTTTTGGAGAAGTGTAAAGCAGGGTTAGGTTATAAAAAAAATATCCCAAGCTTTGACCATCTCACAGAGCACTGTTTAATCCATCATCTGAAAATGGAGAGAGTATGGCACAACTGCAAACCTACCAAGACATGGCCGTCCACCTAAACTGACAGGCCGGGCAAGGAGAGCATTCATCAGAGAAGCAGCCAAGAGGACCATGGGAACTCTGGAGGAGCTGCAGAGATCCACAGCTTAGGGGGGAGAATCTGTCCACAGGACAACTATTAGTCGTGCACTCCACAAATCTGGCCTTTATGGAAAAGTGGCAAGAAGAAAGCCATTGTTGAAAGAAAGCCAAAGGAAGCCAGTTTGCGAGAAGCCATGTGGGGGACACAGCTAACATGTGGAAGAAGGGGCTCTGGTCAGATGAGACCAAAATTTAACTTTTTGGCCTAAAAGAAAAACGCTATGTGTGGCGGAAAACTAACACTGCACATCACCCTGAACACACCATCCCCACCGTGAAACATGATGGTGGCAGCAACATGTGGTGGGGATGCTTTTCTTTAACAAGGACAGGGAAGATGGTCAGAGTTGATGGAAAGATGGATGGAGCCAAATACAGGGCAATCTTAGAAGAAAACCTGTTAGTCTGCAAAAGCCCTGAGACTGGGGTGGAGGTTCACCTTCCAGCAGGACAACAACCCGAAACATCCAGCCAGAGCTACAATGGAATGATTTAGATCAAAGCATATTCATGTGTTAGAATGGCCCAGTCACAGTTCAGACCTAAATCCAATGGAGAATCTGTGGCCAGACCTGAAACTTGCTGTTCCCAGACGCTCTCGATCCAATCTGACAGAACTTGAGCGATTCTGCAAAGAAGAATGGGCAGAAATGTCCCTCTCTAGATGTGCAAAGAGACATCCCCAAAAAGACTTGGAGCTGGAATTGTAGCAAAAGGGGGTCCTACAAAGTATTGACTCCGGGGGGCCGAATACAAATGCCGCCACACTTTTCACAGATTTATTTGTAAAAAAAATTTGAAAACCATTTCTCATTTTCCTTCCACTTCACAATTATGTGTCACTTTGTGTTGGTCTATCACATCAAATTCCAATAAAATACATTGAAGTTTTGGGTTGTAACATGAGAAAATGGGGAACATTTCAAGGGGTATGAATACTTTTTCAAGGTTCTGTAGATAGATAAATACATAGATAGGTAGAATTGTGTAATGAGTACAAAAACTACTGTTCCTTACTCCCAGCCTAGGCAGATCTGATCACATAATCTTTACCACTTATTACTGCAGAAATTCTGTTGTTTTTTTTTTAATCAACCAAGAATAAGAGGACCAAAATGATACACAATTAGAAATGATATACTGAATACATTAGAATTGGATCATTTTAATTGAATCTTTTCAACTATATATCAAAAACATTTACATTTTCAATATCAGCACATTAATACCGCTATATATATTTTATTAGGTACAAAAGTGCATTATTTGGCCAATCAACCTAAAAGTGATATTTTAGTTACTGGAGGAACTTGGAGGTCTGGCCTCATATGTTGGAGGCACTCCATCCTCACTGACATAATTCTCCAATATGTTCCTGTCCATCTGGAAGTTCTAACTGTTCCCCGCCATCATTAAGTGTCAAGCAACTTCTGCTATATTCTTTGAAACATAAAATAAATAAAACATTCAACATGGAGAGTAGGATTCCTTCATATTGGAAACGGCAGGTGTGCACAGCCAATGACTGAAAAACAGATCTCATCAAGAGCCCCCAAGATATAAGAAAACTCCCCCCCCCATTATGTGCACAATATTACATTTCATGTTTACTATATATTATTTTCAGATTCCATATTGCCTCTTATCCTCGGATGACACTTGTACCTACAATGTATGTGGCATATATCCCGAAGAAGCAACCGCTGTGCGTATATGTAGTAGCTTATCAAGTTTTGTGTATATTCCTGGTCTAACACATACATATTATATGTACGTAATGTATAATAATATTAACCTGTATTCAATAATTATTCTCTTTTCTATATGTATTTCTGCTGACTTGGTTCCATTTGGTACAATTAGAGTCCAACATTTTACTCTTCATGCTGTCGTGAAGAGTTCCCCCTTTTTTTCCCCTTGACTTCTTGGGATGGCACTGCAATCCCATATGGAAGAAAAATATATTTGAAATATATTCAAAAAATATTCTTCCCAAATATATTGCCATACATTTGAAATACTACACTTTTGGCCATATTCAATATATTTCAAAATATATTTCAATAAATATATATATACTGCATGTTGAAATGCGTTTTTTATTACAAAATATATGAAAAATATTTTTAAAAATACATTCCAAATATACAGTATGTCTTTAACAATACAAATCTACATCTTTGGAATGCATTTACAAATATATGTAAAAATATATGTTAAAATGACTTCTTTATATATTAAAAAAAAAATCTGAAGAATATATTTAAAACATTTTTTTTTTTTAAATATACGTTTAAGATTTTTTTTAACATAAACAAAGTAATTTAACATATATTTTTACATATTTTTGTAAATGCATTCCATAAATGTACATTTGTATTTTTAAAGACATACAGTATATTTGAAATGTATTTTTAAAAATATTTTTCATATATTTTGTAATAAAAATGCATTTCAACATGCAGTATATATATATATATATATATATATATATATATATATATGTATATATATATATATATATTGAAATCAATTTTTAAATATATTGAATATGGCCAAAATTGTAGTATTTCAAATATATGGCAATATATTTGGGAGGAATATTTTGAAAATATATTTCAAATATATTTTTTGTCCATGTGGGTTGACAGCTCTTGTGTGGTTTATGACTTCCTCCACAATTAATCTTCCATTTGATACAAGAAAGTGATAACGTAATTTCACTCCCCAGCAGCTACCGAGCAGGGGCAGACTGACAACTCATGGGGCCCCCGGGCAATAGGGGATCATGGGGCCCCTGTGTTCTTGCCCAAACTCTAAAAAGCCTATGAAATAGGTACCAGGGGCATCTCATGGGGCCCCCTACTGACCCTGGGCCCTCGGGCAGTTTCCAAATGGTCAGTCCGCCCCTGCTACCGAGCGTTCACCCAAAATACGTTTTGGGTGAACTCATCTTTAAAGGCTAAGTTTTGGGGTTTTTTTTAATTCCAGCTCCCCTATGTACTAATATGCCATTATTGTACTGTGCCTTTTGCTGCATTTGACGCTCCTTTGTTTCTGCATTTGGGGTGCCATCAACAATTATTGTGTATAAAGATGGCTATACACTGACTGTACAATCTCTGTACAATTTCTTTTAGATTTACAAAAACTATGAAATAGGAAGACCCATCTATCTATCCATTCACCCTGTATCCAATCAGGCAGGGCCTTGCTCTACATCAGGGGGGTTCAAGTCATAGCCCTAGAGAGTTTAGCATGAGGCCCGTCTGGAGGGAGGCAAACATATTAGCCATGGCAGCCTACATTGACAAGCCAGGCAAATGCACACCTGGATGGATGCCGGGAATGCCATGCAAACGTAGTTGATGGGTTCAGGGCAGGTGCGGACTGCCCATTCAAGCACTCGGGCACTGCCCGAGGGCCCGGGGTCAGTAGGGGGCCCCATGAAATGCCCCTGGTACCTTTTATAGGCTTTTTTGGGTGTGCTTTGAGTGTGGGCAAGGACACAGGGGCCTCATGAACCCCTATTGCCCGGGGGCCCAATGAGTTGTAAATCCGCCCCTGGTTCAGGGTGTGTGTGTGCTAATGAGGTCAGCTGGTGAACTGCTTCCTGTGTCTTAACAGTTTTCACATCCCAAATCTAAATACAAGAAGGTCATGAACTTTTCTTTGGAACACACCAGGGCTAAGGTAAGGCCTTGTTCTAAAAATCATAGAAAGCTTTTATTTTTCTGAAACAGAGGTACATAAATGGTGTATTGGTGCATATCCTTTACATTTATTTATTTTTTACTGTAACTATAAAATTGAATTGCTTACTAATTGCTAAGCATCTACAATAGTCACTTAAGATCTAAAAACTCAGTGTTCAAATACTTACACCAAACTGTAGAAAACAGAATCTACCATTCCTTTATTAAATATTCAATTATGTCATTCATAAATGTTTGAAATCTGCTCCTAGATAAATTGCCCCATCACAGCGGAGAAAATAGATAAAAATATAATAACTCAGTTTCACAAAGTGCATGTTAAATTAGATTTCAAATTTAAAACATTCATTTTAGCAGAAAACTAAAAAAAAATAAAAATGTTTACAACGTTTCAAAATCGATAATGTAAATATGTATAAATATATTTGCTAAGCAAAGAATCTTACCCTGGCATTGGTCCAATCCCAGCAAGACTATAAACCTGTCTTGGATTTAAAAGGTACTGAAATTTCCTATGTATCCTGCAGATGAAAAATAATGAAAAGAAAAGTGACAAGTAGTTTATGGAACGACAAAAAACAAAACCTATTGTCATTTTATAGCATAATAAAGATAGAAGACTCACCCTGCCTATATTTGTTAATCTCCGTTAATATTGAAATTTTTTTTCCCAACCCCTGATAAATAATTCATTAATGTGATGGAAATTGTAAGAGTGAAAAATGTTTTTCATAATCACATAGTAAAATAAAACTGAGCGCTCCCTGTTGATCACGTTCCCAATGCATATATTAAATAATGTTTTTTTTTTTTAAATTAGGTATATTGATAATAATTGTGAAAAGGCAAACAATGTGTTTGAACACTTAAATCAGTCACATATAAGTAAGTTATGCTGAGCAAAAACAGAAAAAACAAGAGAGCTGTGCAAAATACAAACACTATATTCTCCTATATTGTTATTATAAATTGTTTATTTCTTTCAATAATTACACAATTTCTTTCTCCTAAAGTTTAGGATCATTTGTCAAAAAAATGTGGAGCTAGGAAAGAAGCAAGACGGAGATATCAGGGAATGTTTATAAAATGGGATTGAAAGGTTGGCAAATCTTTTGCTGTGTTTTTCCAATTTATTATGCGTTGGGTCACTTGGCCGCATTTATAAAACACATTTGCTGGCAAAATTTGTCCATGTGTTTGATTGCATGAGCCATTGTCTTAAAAGTGTCTTAAAGGTGTTAAGTAAATGGCATTACTATTATGTATTTTTTATTTTATACATTTTACTATTTTTTCCCAGAACTTTTCCCATTTTTTCAGTTTTTATGAGGTGTCTATTGAGGAGAGCAAGAAAAAGTGCAATTGGAATTATAAAATAAATACTCCAAATTTAACAGGAAAATAAGTTCTCAATAATTATATGTTTATTTTACGTAAAAAAAAAAACAGGTTTCAGGCCATAGCATTTATT
This sequence comes from Staurois parvus, assembly GCF_062004578.1. Classification (NCBI taxonomy): domain Eukaryota; kingdom Metazoa; phylum Chordata; class Amphibia; order Anura; family Ranidae; genus Staurois; species Staurois parvus. The sequence continues at coordinate 972,000 of NW_028318575.1, read as the reverse complement.
TTTTTATTTTTGCAAACTGAACTTTTTTTTTTTTTTTAGGCAAATTAAAAATGTAAAAATAAACACACTGTTTTTGAAATGTCGCTTTTAACTATGTCCCCCTTTATTTACATTTTGGGGTATTTATTTCATTACTGTCTCCATTAAACTACTAATAGACTACTATTTTCCAAATTCTTAAGGAGCAACATTTATAGTCACTGCAGCTGTACATTTTAATACTAGCTCAAAATTGCAAAGATTCCAAAGTGAGGAATATCATAACAAAATCCGCACGTTCCTAACCCCAGAAACCACTAAACAGCTCATCCACTCCCTCATCATATCACGACTCGATTACTGCAACTCCCTCCTCACTGGCCTGCCTCGCCGCTGGCTATCCCCGCTTCAGTCGATCCTGAATACGGCTGCCAGACTCATTCACCTTTCCAACCGCTCCATCTCCGCCACCCCCCTCTGCCAATCCCTCCACTGGCTTCCGATTGCGCAACAGATCAAATTCAAAATCCTAACACTGACGTACAAAGCTGTCCACCATACTGCCCCGAACTACATCACTGACCTAATATCCAAGTACCACCCAACACGCACACTCCGCTCCTCACAAGACCTCCTTCTCTCTAGTTCCCTGGTCTCCTCCTCCCATGCCCGCCTCCAGGACTTCTCCAGGGTGTCACCCATCCTCTGGAACTCCCTGCCCCAACCCATCAGATTATCACCTACTCTCCTCTCCTTTAGGCGCACCCTGAAAACCCATCTCTTCAGGGAAGCCTACCCCACCCCCTGCTAACTTGCCGACCTCCTCCACTCTTCCTACCACTCCATCCCCCACAGCTATCTCCTCCTGTGCCACCATCCCCCCCCTCCTAGATTGTAAGCTCGAAAGAGCAGGGCCCTCAATCCCCTCATGTTTTGCATTGTATTGGTATTGTTCTGTCACATGTTCTGTCCCCCTTTGTAATGTACAGCGCTGAGCGAACTATTGGCGCTTTATAAATACTGTATAATAATAATATAATAATAACACATTGATGATTAGTTCTCAGATAACATAGAAATACTTTATTGATTTTTGTTAAAATGGACGTGTATGAATGTTTGTGTTCAATCTAAGTTTATTGAAATGTTATAAACTACAAAAGAACAAATTATTCTCTCAGAAACCATAACAGGGAAAAGTAAATAGATCCACAATGTACAATAAAAACAGGGGAAAAAAAATCAGAAGGAAAGGAAAAAAAAATCAAATTGAGCAAATGGAGATCATGCGTCCGGATGGGGTGGCACATAATCCTAAAGGGTGTATGGATGTTCAAATATGGTAAAACGGTAATTAAAAAAGAAAACATATTTTTACATAATATTAAAAATCCCTACCTTTCTCCTTGTTTGCCGCCACTCTTTGGATTTACAAAAACTAATAACGGGTGTGTCCCTGGAACTGGGGTGATCTGGAAAGTAAAGAAAACGACCAAAGACTTCAGTTGCATATAAAAATGAGTAACTTCTGCAGTAGGTTGGCTACTGATTTAAAGTGTATTTAAATCAATTTTAATAAATTAATAAAAATAACATTTTTATTTTAATTAATTTTAATAAAATGTATTTTTTTAAGTTTTGGCTAGAGCAGTGAGAATTTAAACCTCAATAGGGTTTTAGACAAACAAAAGAAAAAAAAGTACTGCTCTATTGCTCCTATCGCTGATATCAGCCAATACGACATGTAATGAACTGATGAGTGAATGAATGCTGCAGAAAAATGGCAACCAATCACAAACAGGATGCCGACTCACTGTGACCAAAACAAAACCAGGTACTGTGGGATGGCTTCAGTTCTGCTCTCTATCCGCTGGAGATGCCCCTCAGATGTGTTTCATGCCCTAGTGGGCTTAATAGTTGGGGTCTCAAAAGTTAAGCCCACTAGGAGAGCAGAGCTGAGCTAAAACTGATGCACACAGAACAGGGGCGGACTGTCAACTCATGGGGCACCCGGGCAATAGGGGATCATGGGGCCCCTGTGTCCTTGCCCAAACTCAAAAAAGCCTATGAAAAAGGTACCAGGGGCATCTCATGGGCTCCCTACTGACCCCGGGCCCTCGGGCAGTGCTCGAGTTTCCAAATGGTCAGTCCACCCCTGACACAAAATCTGGTGCAGCTGTGCACGGTAGCCAATCAGCTTCTAACTTCAGCTTGTTCAATTAAGCTTTGGTAAAAAAAGCTGGAAGCCGATTGGTTTCTAAGCAGAGTTGCACCAGATTTTGCACTCTCCAGTTTTAGGAAATAACCCCCAATGAGTCAACATCCTGATCAGTTGCCATTTTTTGTAGCTCAGTATGGTATTTATAGATACTGTATCTTTGTTCCCACTGGGGAGATTCACCCTTACTATAGGGTTGATTTACTACAGGCAGAAAGGCTGTTCACTTACAACATGAATTTTCACTTTACAAAATGGAATTTTCCCAGTCATATGAAAGGACAGATATTTTTTTGAATTTTTTTTTTTCACATTCACTAAACTAAGATAAAATTTCTTTCCAAAGTGAAAATTCACTTTGCAAAGTGAACATGCTCTGTTCCTGTAGTAAATCAGCCCCTGTTAGTATCGTTGCACTCCAGTAGGGAAATTGAAGGGAAGTCCAAAATGCTCGAACTGTCAAAGGAAGTTGAGTTGAGAAGGGGTTGAAGAGAAATCTTCCAAATTGGACACCAGTTCTGGTGACATAAGATGTCTAATCACTTTGGAGAGATCGTTTCTGGGACAGGAAGTTAAGGGGTATCAGTTGGAAAAGAAAAGAACTGATATGAGGTCACAGCCATTCCCTACTCCATCCAAAGCAAACAAAAATGGTTCTGGCTTTACAAACCCTAATGTAAGCTGGCCACTTACCCTACAATCTATCACCTTTACATTTACACATAATGCAAGCACATTCTTGATTGCATACAACTTGAATTTACTGTTTAACCTTTTTGTGACCAGAGGTCATTGATATCTAGATGCCTAGGTCAAATTTGGCATCTTCAGTAAATTGTACTCTTTTGCCTACCTAATAATAATTATATTGCTTTCTAAAGACATATCAGGCTTTTATTTGGTACTCTATTTTCAAAAAATGCCTAGCTTATTTATTTTCGGCTGCAAAATTTACAAATGATTTCAAAATGTAATGTTTTTTAAAACTTTTCTTATTATAATCTGTATATCACTTTAAATAGTGATCCACAATGGCAAATGAGTCTTATAAAAAAACTTGTGTGAATATTATGATTGGCTTTCACAGTAATCACATGATCAGGTGACCAGTGGTCAGTGGGAGCATGTGCACCAGTACTGCTATGGGCCTTGTAACGGAACCAACCAAGTCTGGGCTTGGGTACTTCTGTTAGAATACCGCTTCCCCATCCAAACACCGACAACAAACACCACAGCCTACCAAACAAGACTAGACGACACCAGTTGAAGTAAACCAGAGTAGACTACTTTATTTGAACACAGATACAAGATATATACACTCAGGGGACAAGGAGACAATCCCCCCTCCCTGCATAATGACACATGGCGGGGCAATCTACATTTAGTAACAAGAGACACACCAACAGACAGTCCCATCAGGAGGGAGGGCTGCTGGAGACACCCCACCAAGCCAATACACATAAACACATGCAGTACATCCCATAATAGTTTGCTCCCAAGCAAGACACACAATAGAACAATGGGATGCAACCACATAACACCAAATAATCCACAACCCCCACCCCAATATTAGGACAGATCACCCTGTACCCCTAACAGGAACAAGGTAATTTACACATAAGAGGGATATGGGGAGCTGAGACAGGGGTCTCCCCACCTCTCCAAAGTGAGCTGGGTTCCATGGGCCCCCCACCCAAAGTTACTCCCGTCACAGGCCCCTAGGCCAAAAATGAAAACATGTACAGGCGTACCTCGGTTTACAAATTTTATGCGTTCTCTGGGTCGTTTCATATTGTGAAAAATTCGTAAACCGATACACGGTTTCCCATCGGAATGCATTGAAAACCAATTAATCTGTTCCGGAGGTCAGAAAGAAGTAAGAAAAAAAGTATTTTATCTGTTCAAAACTCTTTATAAAGTGCACTTTAAAGGCATAAATACTGTACAGGGACATGGTTAATCAAGCAATAACATAGTTATGTAGTTACATAGTTAGTCTGGCTGAAAAAAGACAAAAGTCCATCCAGTTCAACCTTAAAAAAAAAAAAAAAAGTTGATCGAGAGGAAGGCAAAAAAACCCAGCTTGATGCAAAAACCACTCCAACACCTCCGACACCTCCACACTCGACAATACGTGCTACCACAGACTCCAGCACGCACAGGTGCAGCGCTATAATCCTCCCAGGCGCAATGCATTCTAGGGAAACTTACTATGTATTGGGAAAAAAATTCCTAAAAAATTCGTAAACTGAGGCATTATTTTCAATGGATTTTCATTCGTAAACTGCAAATTACGTTAACCGAGGCGTTCGTAAACCGAGGTACACCTGTACATTAATGTTACTTGGTGTGGTTTCTGGCATGATCAGATTGGTTGATGATCAATGTAAAGTAGATTGTACAATTGAGTGGTGATGGATACTTAAGATGGTCAGAGGGTTTAGATGGTCAGCTGTAGATACAGAGGAGCCAAATTTCCCTTGAAAACACAGGAGGGCTCAAACGCCTAGTGCATTACCAACACCACTTTTTATTAAAACCAAAAGTGAAAACATAAAATTGAGCAGACGTATCAAAAAGCAACTCCAGCCATTGGGCAATGTCATCTGAACAGACGTGCCAGGGATGGTAGGTGTTGCATCAGGTTGGTTTAGCACTGAGGAAGGGGGCATGTCCCTCGAAACACATCAGCCCTGGCACGTGTGGTCTGATCACATCGCCCCATGACTGAAGTTGCTATTTGATACGCCTGTTCCATCTTATGTTTGCATGGTTTTTTTTTTGGGGGGGTTTAATAAAAAGTGTAATAAATGCACTAGGTGTTTGAGCCCTCCTGTGCTTTTACAGTTGTTTTGCTAAGATTTCCCAGTCTGAGAAGGGCTGCATGGTAGGAAGCATTACGAGCTGTGACACCTCCGGCTTTGTGGGGCTGTTTTTCTGCAAGAGCTAATTTACACTGTCTTCGTGATTTTTTTCCTTTTTTTTTTAGTGCAGGACAATTTGGAACAAAAAAAAAACTAAAACGCACTTTGAGAACCTTAGAGTAGAACTAAAGGCAAAACTTTTTTTCTTCATTTGGATAGAGTAAGGGAGGGTTATAACCCCCGTCATTTTTATTTTTGCCATCTGTGTCCCACTGGGGAGATTTCCCCTCACATCCCTTCTCATTGCCAGAATAAGAAGTGAGAGGAAATCCATCTAAAGTGAAGGAATCCCTTGTCACCAGGGTCAGCAGAACTAGTGACCCCGTAGGTGAGATTTCCCTTCACTTCCTGTCCCATAGCCAAAACAAAAAGTGAATCTCAGGGAATCCCTGGTTGTCACCAGACTCAGCAGAGCTAGTGTCTCCATTAGAATATTTCCTCTCTGTTACTGTTCTGGGACAATCCAAAATGTGTGTTTTTCTGTTACGATCACTTTCAGTGATAATGGTATTTATGACAAATACAAAGAGTGAATCTCCCTATTGGTGACACAGACAGCAATAAAATCCTGACAGGTTTGCCTGTATTTATACTTTACTGTTCATGTCACTCTTTTCATCTTAAAGTAATATCTGTGCACATTTGACAGTATCCATTTTTATTACCTACATGACAGCTTCTCTAAATGTAAGGTATAGTAGAAGATAATAGGTCACATTTTAAAATTCCAACCACATCTATGGGCTTGTTCTAACTGCCTATGTTGATGTGATTACTGATGCATTTCACAACCCAGGCAAAATGCATGAACCGTCCATTGTTTTCTATAGGACCCATTCCCACATACAGTCAGGTCCATAAATATTGGGACATTGACACAATTCTAACATTTTTGGCTCTATACACCACCACAAGGGATTTGAAATGAAACGAACAAGATGTGCTTTTACTGCAGACTGTCAGCTTTAATTTGAGGGTATTTACATCCAAATCAGGTGAACGGTGTAGGAATTACAACAGTTTGCATATGTGCATCCCACTTGTTAAGGGACCAAAAGTAATGGGACAGAATAATAATCATAAATAAAACTTTCACTTTTTAATACTTGGTTGCAAATCCTTTGCACTCAATTACAGCCTGAAGTCTGGAACGCATAGACATCACCAGACGCTGGGTTTCATCCCTGGTGATGCTCTTCCAGGCCTCCACTGCAACTGTCATCAGTTCCTGCTTGTTCTTGGGGCATTTTCCCTTCAGTTTTGTCTTCAGCAAGTGAAACGCATGATCAATCGGATTCAGGTCAGGTGATTGACTTGGCCATTGCATAACATTCCACTTCTCTCCCTTAAAAAACTCTTTGGTTGCTTTTGCAGTATGCTTTGGGTCATTGTCCATCTGCACTGTGAAGCGTCCAATGAGTTCTGAAGCATTTGGCTGAATATGAGCAGATAATATTCCCGAAACACTTCAGAATTCATCCGGCTGCTTTTGTCAGCAGTCACATCATCAATAAATACAAGAGAAGCAGTTCCATTGGCAGCCATACATGCCCACGCCATGACACTACCACCACCATGCTTCACTGATGAGGTGGTATGCTTAGGATCATGAGCAGTTCCTTTCCTTCTCCATACTCTTCTCTTCCCATCACTCTGGTACAAGTTGATGTCGGTCTCATCTGTCCATAGGATGTTGTTCCAGAACTGTGAAGGCTTTTTTAGATTTTGTTTGGCAAACTCTAATCTGGCCTTCCTGTTTTTGAGGCTCACCAATGGTTTCCATCTTGTGGTGAACCCTCTGTATTCACTCTGGTGAAGTCTTCTCTTGATTGGTGACTTTGACACACATACACCTACCTCCTGGAGAGTGTTCTTGATCTGGCCAACTGTTGTGAAGGGTGTTTTCTTCACCAGGGAAAGAATTCTTCGGTCATCCACCACAGTTGTTTTCCATGGTCTTCCGGGTCTTTTGCTGTTGCTGAGCTCACCGGTGCGTTCCTTCTTTTTAAGAATGTTCCAAACAGTTGTTTTGGCCACGCCTAATGTTTTTGCTATCTCTCTGATGGGTTTGTTTTGTTTTTTCAGCCTAATGATGGCTTGCTTCACTGATAGTGACAGCTCTTTGGATCTCGTCTTGAGAGTTGACAGAAACAGATTCCAAATGCAAATAGCACACTTGAAATGAACTCTGGACCTTTTATCTGCTCATTGTAATTGGGATAATGAGGGAATAACACACACCTGGCCATGGAACAGCTGAGAAGCCAATTGTCCCATTACTTTTGGTCCCTTAACAAATGGGAGGCACATATCCAACTGTTGTAATCCCTATACCGTTCACCTGATTTGGATGTAAATACACTCAAATTAAAGCTGACAGTCTGCAGTTAAAGCACATCTTGTTTGTTTCATTTCAAATCCATTGTGGTGGTGTATAGAGCCAAAAATGTTAGAATTGTGTCTATGTCCCAATATTTATGGACCTGACTGTATATGCAATGTTAAAAGGGGTCTAGGGAGCATGTAATGCTCCTGTTCCATGGCAGCTGCTGGTCTCATTCCAGCATCAGTTTTGGCTGAGCTGCACACTCCTCGTCTGACTGTCCACCTGCAGGGTGATTGATGTAGACGCAACCTTTTGGTAGAGACCAAGCCTGTTTTAAGCCTGCCAAGCCCTTAGTCTCCTGCTTGTAATAGTGTTTGAAACACGTGCTTTAACCACCTCCCACCCACCATACAGTAATATGATGGATGCAAGGTGGTTCTCTCGTTCTGGGAGGATGCCATATGACGTCCTCCCATTCTCACCGCGCATGCGCGGCTCAGGGAGCGTACAGCGCAGTGATTGGCGGTGTGCTGTGTCCCACGGACACAGCGGATCCCCGATCACGGAAAGAGCCGAAGATGTCGGCTCGGTCATGTGATCAGCGGTGTCCAATCACAGCTGATCACATGTAAACAGGGAAATGCCGCTTATTGGCATTTCTCTCCTCTCGAGCTGTCACGCTGACAGCTTGAGAGGAGAGGAGAGCTGGTAATCGGCTTTCCGCGGAGGGAACATGTACACTGATCATCAGGGCACTGATGATCAGTGTGCCCTGATGATCAGTGTGGCCCCAGCAGTGCCACCTGTTAGTGTCCATCAGTGCCTTGTGTCAGTGCTCATCAGTGCCACATCAATGCCACATATCAGTGCCTACCAGTGCACATCAATGCCACATATCAGTGCCCATCTGAGCTGCCTTTCAGCGTCACCCATCAGTGCCAGTCAGTGCCACCTATCACTGCCAATCAGTGCCACCTATCAGTGCTGCCAATCAGTGCCACCTATCAGTGCCAGTCAGTGCCGCCTATCAGTGCCAGTCAGTGCCACCTAACAGTGCCAGTCAGTGCCGCCTATCAGTGCCAGTCAGTGCCGCCTATCAGTGCCAGTCAGTGCCGCCTATCAGTGCCGCCTATCAGTGCCATATATCAGTGCCATGTATCAGTGCTGCCTTTCAGTGCCCATCAGTGATGCCTGTCAATGCCCATCAGTGCCACCTACCAGTGCCTCCTCATCAGTGCCCATCAGTGCCACCTATCAGTGTCCATCAGTGCAGCCCATCAGTGCCCATCACTGCAGCCTCATTAGCGCACATCAGTGAAGGAGAAAAATCACTTATTTGCAAAATGTTATAACAAAAACTAAGAAAAAACGTTTTGGACCACTTTGCCTTTCTGCCAACTGCAAGTACCTATTTTCTGTGCTTTGTTCACTCCTACCCTGGTGTGGTAGCCAGGCACTATAACATTGTGTATAAGACCTGGGGCAAACCAAGTACCGATAGGCCTGCTTGCTTTATGGGAATGGAGACTACTATAGGTGAAGAATTCAGAGCCAGCTATAGTGCTTGACCACCAATGCTAGGGATAGGTATGACACCAAGTTTGGTGCTTTGCTTTATATTATTGCATTCAAGTCAACAAGGAAAAATGATTCAACAACACAGCACAACACATGCTAGAAGGCATGGCAACACATGCTATTATGTACATCCTAATGAGATTGAGACCTTGTATTATTCTCTCATGAAAATGTCTAGAAATAACATTCACACACTTTTACTAATTAAAACAGCGAAGCACCAACAGATACTGTATATTCAACTGCTATTTTTTCAGTCATAAAACATCAGACAACGTAAAACAATTTGGAAAGCTTGATTTGAATTTCAATCCTAAATAGGTAGTAGGAAAGGATATATTAAAAATAGTGTCTGCCATAAATTATCCTATGTTTCCTCGGTAAAAAATACAACCTATTTTTGGAAGAAAAAAAACATCTATCCATCCAAATTTGAAAAAAATGACTAATATAGCTATTAAAAATAATTCAAACCAGTTTTATTAAAAATAGGTGCATGAAAAATGCAGATGATTTAGCAATTCATTGGTGCTGCCACTTAATATTAAGCTATTCATCTATATTCATATAATTATACATCACTTTTAAATTAGAGAGTTTTCTGGTTCGATAAAAAAACATATCTGTTAAAAATAATTATGCTTATCTAAATAAACACAAGAAATAAATGAACTCTTAACGATTAAAAAAAAAAAACACTGCTCCTTGATATAAAAAATATTATCTATAATAATAATTACAGTTGTCACACATAAGCAATACATTCACTAAAATGTACTCTCTTGCATAATGTGATTCTGAAACTAATTAAAATTGATTCAAATTTTCACGGCTCACCCTCTCCCATTGTAAATGTATATTATGAAAGTATTGACGCTCCTGATTTTTCATATTTCATCAAATTTACCTATTTATTTCAATATCAATAACCAGAGCACTATCTATTGCAGAGAAGGATAAACTAAAGTTAACATGACAAAGATGAAGTGCTTATCTACTTGTAGCCGATGTCCCTGTGGACCCAGGTTAATTAATGAGACTCATCCTAAGGTTATACATGATCTATTGCTTCCTCTAATTAGAAGTAATAATCATGATCATTATTCTGGTTTGCTAGAGTGAAATAAGATGAATGTGCTTAAGTATGATTAATAATAATAGAAAAGAATAAATTCAGATTATTGCAGCCTAAGATTCAGTATTTAAGCCATGAAGATGTTGTTTCACATTTTCATTTTGCAGGGATAAAATGAATTAACTCGTGTGTGGTGGACCGATTGATGAGGAATTCTCATGGCATCTCACGGAGTGACAATAATTGCTGATGTATATTTTTTTTAACATTAACGGTTAAACTAGCTAGATGTTCTCAATGACGAATTACGTAAAGTCAATTTATAACTACATCTAAAAAAAAAGAAATTTTTGTATCTTTTGCTAAGAAGAGTTTTGACTTTTCTGGGCAACTTACTACTCTGTGTGCCTTTCCAAAGTTGCCAAAAAATTAAAATGCAAAAAATGCATCTATGCATCCCACACTTTTTTGATGACAAAATACGTAAAGTCAATTTATAACTAGATCTAAAAAAAATAAATTTTGTATCTTTTGCTAAGAAAAGTTACGACTTTTCTGGGCAACTTACTACTCTGTGTGCATTTCCAAAGTTGCCAAAAAATGCATCAATGCATCCCACAGTTTTTCGATGACTAATTACGTAAAGTCAATTTATAACTAGATCTAAAAAAAAATAAATTTTTGTATCTTTTGATAAGAAGAGTTTTGACTTTTCTGGGCAACTTACTATGTGTGCATTTCCAAAGTTGCCAAAAAATGCATCAATGCATCCCACAGTTTTTTGATGACTAATTTATAACTAGATCTAAAAAAAAATTTATAACTAGATCTAAAAAAAAAGACATTTTTGTATCTTTTGCTAAGAAGAGTTTTGACTTTTCTGGGCAACTTACTACTCTGTGTGCCTTTCCAAAGTAGCCAAAAAATGCACCTATGCATCCCACACTTTTTCGATGACAAAATACGTAAAGTCAATTTATAACTAGATCTAAAAAAAAAGAAATTTTTGTATCTTTTGATAAGAAGAGTTTTGACTTTTCTGGGCAACTTATTACTCTGTGTGCCTTTCCAAAGTTGCCCAAAAATGCAAAAGCAAAAAATGCATCTATGCATCCCACACTTTTTCGATGACTAATTACATAAAGTCAATTTATAACTAGATCTAAAAAAAAGAGACATTTTGTATCTTTTGCTAAGAAAAGTTATGACTTTTCTGGGCAACTTACTACTCTGTGTGCCTTTCCAAAGTTGCCCAAAAAATGCAAAAGCAAAAAATGCATCTATGCATCCCACACTTTTTTGATGATGAATTACATAAAGTCAACTTATAACTAGATCTAAAAAAAAAGAAATTTTTGTATCTTTTGCTAAGAAGAGTTTTGACTTTTCTGGGCAACTTACTACTCTGGGTGCTTTTCCAAAGTTGCCAAAAAATTAAAATGCAAAAAATGCATCAATGCATCCCACACTTTTTCGATGACGAAATTCGTAAAGTCAATTTATAACTAGATCTAAAAAAAAAAGACATTTTTGTATCTTTTGCTAAGAAGAGTTTTGACTTTTCTGGGCAACTTACTACTCTGTGTGCCTTTCCAAAGTTGCCAAAAAATGCACCTATGCATCCCACACTTTTTCGATGACAAAATACGTAAAGTCAATTTATAACTAGATCTAAAAAAAAAGACATTTTTGTATCTTTTGATAAGAAGAGTTTTGACTTTTCTGGGCAACTTATTACTCTGTGTGCCTTTCCAAAGTTGCCCAAAAATGCAAAAGCAAAAAATGCATCTATGCATCCCACACTTTTTCGATGACTAATTACATAAAGTCAATTTATAACTAGATCTAAAAAAAAGAGACATTTTGTATCTTTTGCTAAGAAAAGTTATGACTTTTCTGGGCAACTTACTACTCTGTGTGCCTTTCCAAAGTTGCCCAAAAAATGCAAAAGCAAAAAATGCATCTATGCATCACACACTTTTTTGATGATGAATTACATAAAGTCAACTTATAACTAGATCTAAAAAAAAAGAAATTTTTGTATCTTTTGCTAAGAAGAGTTTTGACTTTTCTGGGCAACTTACTACTCTGTGTGCTTTTCCAAAGTTGCCAAAAAATTAAAATGCAAAAAATGCATCTATGCATCCCACACTTTTTCGATGACGAAATTCGTAAAGTCAATTTATAACTAGATCTAAAAAAAAGAGACATTTTGAATATTTTGCTAAGAAGAGTTATGACTTTTCTGGGCAACTTACTACTCTGTGTGGCTTTCCAAAGTTGCCCAAAAATGCAAAAGCAAAAAATGCATCTATGCATCCCACACTTTTTCGATGACGAAATACATAAAGTCAATTTATAATTAGATCTAAAAAAAAAGAGACATTTTGTATCTTTTGCTAAGAAGAGTTTTGACTTTTCTGGGCAACTTACTACTCAGTGTGCTTTTCCAAAGTTGCCAAAAAATTTAAATGCAAAAAATGCATCTATGCATCCCACACTTTTTTGATGACGAAATACGTAAAGTCAATTTATAACTAGATCTAAAAAAAAAAAAGAAATTTTTGTATCTTTTGCTAAGAAGAGTTATGACTTTTCTGGGCAACTTGCTACTCTGTGTGGCTTTCCAAAGTTGCCCAAAAATGCAAAAGCAAAAAATGCATCTATGCATCCCACACTTTTTCGATGACGAAATTCGTAAAGTCAATTTATAACTAGATGTAAAAAAAAGAGACATTTTGTATCTTTTGCTAAGAAAAGTTATGACTTTTCTGGGCAACTTACTACTCTGTGTGACTTTCCAAAGGTGCCAAAAAATGCAAATGCAAAAAATGCATCTATGCATCCCACACTTTTGTGATGATGAATTACATAATGTCAACTTATAACTAGATGTAAAAAAAAAAGAAATTTTTGTATCTTTTGCTAAGAAGAGTTTTGACTTTTCTGGGCAACTTACTACTCAGTGTGCTTTTCCAAAGTTGCCAAAAAATTAAAATGCAAGAAATGCATCTATGCATCCCACACTTTTTTGATGACGAAATACGTAAAGTCAATTTATAACTAGATCTAAAAAAAAAAAAGAAATTTTTGTATCTTTTGCTAAGAAGAGTTATGACTTTTCTGGGCAACTTACTACTCTGTGTGGCTTTCCAAAGTTGCCCAAAAATGCAAAAGCAAAAAATGCATCTATGCATCCCACACTTTTTCGATGACGAAATACGTAAAGTCAATTTATAACTAGATGTAAAAAAAAGAGACATTTTGTATCTTTTGCTAAGAAGAGTTATGACTTTTCTGGGCAACTTACTACTCTGTGTGCCTTTCCAAAGTTGCCCAAAAATGCAAATGCAAAACATGCATCTATGCATCCCACACTTTTTCGATGACGAATTACATAAAGTCAATTTATAACTAGATCGAAAAAAAAGAAATTTTTGTATCTTTTGATAAGAAGAGTTTTGACTTTTCTGGGCAACTTACTACTCTGTGTGCCTTTCCAAAGTTGCCCAAAAATGCAAATGCGAAAAAAATGCATCTATGCATCCCACACTTTTTCGATGACGAATTACATAAAGTCAATTTATAACTAGATCTAAAAAAACTAAATAAATTTTTGTATCTTTTGCTAAGAAGAGTTATGACTTTTCTGGGCAACTTACTACTCTGTGTGGCTTTCCAAAGTTGCCCAAAAATGCAAAAGCAAAAAATGCATCTATGCATCCCACACTTTTTCGATGACGAAATACGTAAAGTCAATTTATAACTAGATGTAAAAAAAAGAGACATTTTGTATCTTTTGCTAAGAAGAGTTATGACTTTTCTGGGCAACTTACTACTCTGTGTGCCTTTCCAAAGTTGCCCAAAAATGCAAATGCAAAAAATGCATCTATGCATCACACACTTTTTCGATGACGAATTACATAAAGTCAATTTATAACTAGATCGAAAAAAAAGAAATTTTTGTATCTTTTGCTAAGAAGAGTTATGACTTTTCTGGGCAACTTACTTCTCTGTGTGCCTTTCCAAAGTTGCCAAAAAATGCAAAAGCAAAAAATGCTTCTATACATCCCACAATTCTGTGAGTGAATCCAAATCCCTTTTGCAACAGACCTTCCCATACACATAATCAGATGGCAGCGTACCTTATTTAGTATTTCTTTAACTTCGGATGTCTCCCTACTACCTGATGCTAATTATAAACCATTAATAACTAAACTTTCCTTTGAATTTACTTGGTTAATGAAAAACAAACTTCCATGGTCTAGGACAGCCTTTCTCAACCAGGATGCCCAGGCACCCTGGGGTGCCTTGAGGTTTCTTCAGAGGTGCCTTGGCAAACTGTCTACAAAATTGCCCAAAGTTTCTATACAAACCAGCAGGTGGATGAGGCCTGCCTTTTAGTTACACAAAGTCACAGGTATTCATTGTGCACCACTACGACCTTCTAGCCGACGGCGTCCTGACAACCAATGACATCATCAGTTGATAAGGATGATGTCAGCTGCCTGCACAGCATCCTAGTTTCACCCTTCCCTGCCCCCTCCATCAGTGCTGGGGTCACATTAGCTCAGTGATGGAAAAAAACTGAGGGGGAAGGGAAACACTGGAGTACTAGTAAGTACCGATGTGCAAAAGTGTATTTGCTTTGGAAGAAATAATCACCTCTAATGTTGGGTGTCCTACATGTGTGGATGTTGCTACGTTATATAAAACTACTAGAATAGTTTTTTCACATTTTAGAATAGGGTGCCTGAAGACTGTCCATAATTTTAAAGGGTGCCTCGGGACTGTCCATATTTTTAAAGGGTGCCTTGACTGAAAAAAGATTGAGAAACACTGGTCTAGGAGTCTGGCAACCTTCAAAATGCTTATTTTCCCTCAAATTTTGTACATTTTTCGTACTCTACCAATACCACTGCCCCCTAAGGCAAAGCCCAGATGCTCTTATCTGAAGCTTATCAAACGTAGAAAATACAGTTGTGCTCAAAAGTTTGCATACCCTGGCAGAAATTGTGAAATTTTGGCATTGATATTGAAAATATGACTGATCATGCCAAAACATGCTCTTTTATTGAAGGATGATGATCATATGAAGCCATTTATTATCAAATAGTTGTTTGGCTCCTTTTTAAATCATAATAACAGAAATCACCCAAATGGCCCAAATCAGAAGCCTCCCTCCCCTGGAATGTTTGGCCTTGGTACAGACACACAAGGTGACACACACAGGTAGAAATGCCAATTAGAGGTTAATGTCCCACATCTGTGGCTTTTATTTTTTTTTTTAAAGAAAATGTATTAGTTTTAACAACATACAACCATATAGAAATGATGATGCAGTTATGACATCCATGTAACATCAATTCTGGCTAGGTAGACAATATAGCGGCGAATAAATAAACAGAACATGACCTCGTTGCATTGTTAGCATTTAGGAAATGGCATAGATATAATACTGAGGTATACCAGTTATGAAGAATTGCACAGAAATAAAGAAGAATGGAGGGAAAAGTAGAGAGAGGAAAGTACTCGGAGGCTTAGAGATGCTCTAAAGAAATAGGAGTCAAAGAGACTGAGTTATTAAAAGGGATCAATAGCAATTATACATTTGAAACATTTGAGACATTTGACCAATGCACGTGGCTAATTAGTAGGCGGAACTATAGCGACGAGTCCGCAGCTGAGTATAAAAGATCTGCTCTTGTAAGGATAAAGAACCTGTAATATAGGAGTTCCATTTTCTAAAATAATGGGATTCCTTTGAAGTGGTCGGTGAGGTGAGTAGGTGAAGCCTGTCCAAACGTAGGAGAGAGTTAAGCTCTTGTTTGATGTCCGTCATGGTTGGAGGGGAGTTGGAAGGCCATTTGCGGAGAATGGCCCGTCTTGCAATTAAGAGACATGTTGATATCCAAGATTTGTTATCTCTGAAGGAAGACGTTTGTGAAGAGAATAGACCAATGATTGGCTGTTCCATAAATCCGCAAAGTAGCGGTAGCGGGTGGATGGGTAAACGGAAAGCAGTGATGATAGATATGAAATGAACCACTTGTTTCCAGAATGTAGAGATAGCAGGACATGTCCAGAATCTATGTTGTAGTGATGGTTTTAGAGTTCCACACAGAGGGCAAATAGACAGAGCCGGGTTATTTTTGGAGTAGAGATAGGGCATATAGGCACGGTGAAGAATCTTCAGCTGTTGTTCGCGCCAGAACTCGTTGCTATTGAAGGCACAAGTGGATTGGAAACCTGATAATAATTGGTCAGCTGTGAATGCGTTGTTGAAGTCTTTGACCCAGGATTTCACAGCATTGAATGTCTCAAAAGGTTTTGCAAATAGAAGATTCAGCGGAGTATATATGTTTGAAATGTTATACTTTCGAGAGTTCGCCAGGACATCGATAAATGTCGATTGAAATCTGGTAGATTTAGAGGGCGTCACGGAGTTGACAAAGTTCCTTACTTGGAATATGTAAAAGAAATGATGTGCCAGGAGTACATAAGTTTGTAGGATACTGTTAAGAGGTCTTGGGGAGCCTGTAGAGATGTCATAGAGTTGTTGAACCAGAGTTAGGTGTTGGACTCGCCAAGTGTCATATGCATCGTGAGATTGAGGAGGAGGAAAGGAGGGGTTATGATGAATAGGAAGAAAATGTGAAAGCCACAGGGAGACCCCCAGTTTACGCCTGACCTCCCTCCATGTGATAAGGGTGTCGCGGATAAGTGGGTTGTGTTTTAAATGGGGTGGCAGTGAGTTAACATTAGAGTGTAATAAGGCCGAGAGATCATAAGGGTGCGTTAGAGCAGATTCCAATTTATAGTTAGAATAATGAGAGGATTGGGTGAGCCAGTCTAGGCCTATACAAAGTAAACAGGAAAAATTATAGACGCGAATATTCGGGAGACCGGAGCCTCCCTCGCATCTTGGTAGGAATAATTTATCTAGTGCTATGCGGGGGCGTTTGCCTTTCCATAAAAAAGTTGATATTGCCCGATTTAGCCTTGTTACGTCGCTGTGTTTAGGCAGGAGAGGTATGGTTTGGAGCGAGTAGAGAAGTTTCGGAAAGCTGGCCATCTTAAAAAGGTGTGATCTACCTAAGAGGGAAAGCGGTAATTCCTTCCACATATCCAGTTCCCCAATAACTTTGGCAATTGTTGGGGTAATATTTAACGTATATAAGGATGAAACTAGTTTTCCTATCTTTATACCTAAGTAGGTAATATGTTTGGGGGCAATTCTGAATGTCGAGTTTTGAGTCCACATCGGGAGACGGGAGTGGAATAGTGGTAGCACCTCGCTTTTAGAAAAATTAATACGGAGTCCAGAGCAAAGGCGAAAAGAGGAGAAAATATGTTGGATATAGGGAAAGTCTAAGGAAGGTTGCGAGGTGAAAATTAAAATATCATCTGCGAACAATGCAAGTCTCAGCTGCTCATGCTCGATTTTGATGCCATGTAGATCAGATTGAAATAGTAAGAAGCGTGCTAACGGTTCTAAGGCCAAGTTGAAGAGTAACGGGGACAAAGGGCACCCCTGTCTAGTCCCTTTGTAAAGATGGATAGGGTTGGATACGTGCCCTGCCGCCACAACTTGGGCTGTTGGAGAAGAGTACATGGTTTGGATTAGATGCATGAATGGGCCTTCAAACCCAAATTTGGCTAGCGCTAAGAAAAGCCATTCAAAACTGACATTATCGAAGGCCTTTTCAGCGTCCAACAAAATTATTGCCGCATCTAGGAGTGTGTTGTTGGAGGCTTGACTCAAAGCGGATATCACCTTCCGAATATTCGAGGCTGCTGAACGGCCCTGCACAAAACCTGCTTGGGAAGGATGAATAAGAGCGGGTAGAATATTTGCTAGACGAGAGGCTATGATTTTCGACAAGAGTTTTGCATCAAGATTTAGCAGGGATATAGGCCGATATGAACCAGGTTCTAACGGATCTTTATCTTTTTTGGCAATCAATTTAATGTAGGCTTGGGAACCGGAGGGAAGGTATTCACCTCCTGTCTGAATGGTCTGGAACACCGATTGTAATGTAGGGGAAAGGGTGTCAACCATTAACTTATAAAATTCGGCTGTATAGCCATCAGGGCCTGGGGCTTTGCCAATTGCAAGTGATTTAATAGCTAAAGATACATCCGCCAGAGTAATGGGAGCATTTAAGGCTTGAAGTGAGGCGGGGTCTAATCGTGGCAATGAGACACAATCCAGGAAGGAGGTAGCCTTAGACATGTCTATAGGATCCGGACCATAGAGAGTTTGGTAAAAGTCTTCTAAAATGGATATAATGTCTAGAGGGTCACTTTTCAGCGTTCCCTGAGCATCTTTCAGAGACGTAAAAAGAGTGGGTGTAAATGGCTTTTTGCATAATCTTGCTTGCAGCTTGCCCGGCTCATTGCCGAACTTGTGAAATTGCAGGTCGTTGTGTGATTGATGTATGGCCTCTAGGGCAACAGCCCATGTGTCAAATTGATGTTTGGCTTCTGATCATGCAGCTCTATGTTCGTGGGAATTAAGATTTGCTAGATCTTGTTGTGCCCGTCTTAAACGGAGACTTGCTGCTGTATAATTTTGAAGAAGGTTTTTCTTGTAGGTGGAAGTAAACGCTATGATTCTACCACGCAGAACCGCTTTGCCCGTCTCCCAAAAGAAGTTAGGGTTTGTTTGATGTTCTGCATTTGTTTCGCAGAACTCGCTCCAAGGATTATTCAACACTCGGAGCAAGTCCCGGTTGTGTGCCAGAAAGGAGGGGAAACGCCAGAAGCGTGAGTGGGGATTGTTTTGCGCGTGTCGTATGGAGGTGGAAATCGGGGAGTGATCGGAAATTGCCATATCGTGTATCTCAGAGTCCGTAATGTTTTGTAAGAGCATGTTATTGGCAAAGAAGTAGTCAATTCAGGATAAAGTATGGTGTACGGGGGAAAAAAAGGTGAATTCCCTTCCCTCTGGGTGTGTTAGTTGCCCCACATCCGTGAGCTGCAGTGACTCTGCAAAGTTGTGCAACAGCGTGTGTGCTCCAGAGGTCCCTTCCGACCATCCAGCAATCTCCAAATGATCCTCACATCCCCCTCATCTATCCCTTAAGGAATAACAGTCTTTTTCATCCCAACCACCCCAGCCCTCCCTACCCCACAATGCCTTTCCCACCCCACCCTCAACTACCTTTCCTTCACTTACCCCATATTCCCCCTCCTCCCACCCTGTCCTCACCCAACTCCCTAACTCCCCCCCCCACACACACACACATCCAAAACCGCCCTCTAGCTACTCTTCCTAGCCAATAAGTATCGGTAATCAGTATCAGCTAGTAGTATGACAAAAAGTATAGGTACTCGCAGGGGTGTATTTACAACAAGGCAAACAAGGCATTTGCCTAGGGCAGCATTTTTCAGGGGGGGGGGGGCAGCACTGTCCCTTGGAAGAAGGGACGAAAGAAGGGACATACCCAGCATGGGGACCTGGTGGGTTCTGAGAGAGGCTGCAGATTTCATGATGGTGTATGCACAGCCCGACTCTCGTTCCTGGGGATGTCCGGAGCTGTGAAGGTGAGTGTCTCTCTCTTGCTATAGGAGATGGTGGCTGGTGTTGGAGGGCAGTGGTAGTGGAAGGCTCTCTATGGTGGGGGGCAGGGGTGTTGTTGGTCAGTGTCAGGCTCTCTCTGCGGGGAGGGGAGGTGCCAATTTTTGTGTTGCCTAGGGCAGCACAAAACCTAAATACACCAATGGGTACTCGTACTCGGTGTTTAAAAAATTGTATTCTGCATACCTAATAATATATGATAAGTGCTGTGTAAATTGACTGTGATATATAAGTACCAGTAATAAATAAATAGATATTGCTTCTGTAGTTGCAATGAGTTGCTCTTCAGTGTGCACAGCATAAAAAAAATTGGTTCTGTAGGAATTGCAGCCTCTTCCCCTTTAAATGATCTCCAATTAGGTAAACATCTCCAAAAGGAAGCACTTTATATTTTTAACTCCTGTCCTTCAGAATTTAGGAGTAAACAATGCCCAATCTTTTGTATTAAGAGGAGAAATAGCTGGTGTCAGTAGTGCAATATTGCCCCATTGTTGGTGTCAATGGAAGGAATAGTGCCCCACTTTTGGCTTTAGTGGCAGGAAATATACCCCATTGTCGGTGTCAGTGGCATGAATAATGCCTCAAGGGCCATATAAAGTCAAGCAAAGGGCCACATCCGGCCCCAGGACAGTTAGGAGACCACTGGGCTACATTAAAACATATCTATCATTAGATTTTATTTTCATTGTAAGTGCATGCCTGCTAAGTAATGTGCAAGTGCAATACTTACATGCTTTTATCACATCTCACAGAAGTCACAGTGCTCCCTTTGACAATACCTTGATCTGCTTTTCTTTTCAGAATGAACCGTCTTTTTTCAGGATCGTGCAGAGTCACCATCTATTTCTTGGAAATTACCAAGAGAAGAGGGAAAGAATACAAAAAAAGAGAAAGAGGAGGAGGATAAACTCCTCACATGGAAAAAGGGAAGTGAACGGAACTTTAAAGGTGCCACAAATAGTAGAGCAACACTATAAGCTAAAATTTACAATGTTTATTGTCAAATCAATAAAAGTCAATTTAAAAGAAATACATTCAATTATGCCAACATTAATGGTAATACTTGTTCAATGACAAATATCCGGTGTGATATTTCTCAACATGTTTCGCCTATTTTAGGCTTCTTCAGGAAACATTAGATATAGCACCTAAAACAACAATTTCATGGTGATTACACAATATACCAACAGATTAAATATCTGTATACTACCTATCCATCTGAGACATTATGAAATCCTTGGTAAGTTGCCCTTCATCAATTTCTAAAATATTTTATATGATGTATATCACATCTGATGTGTTTGATTTGATATCTGTTCTACTTTTGACCTGTGTATCCCAAGATATTTAATCTGTTGGTATATTGTGTAATCAACATGAAATTGTTGTTGTAGGTGCTATATCTAATATCTCCTGAAGAAGCCTAAAATTGGCGAAACATGTTGAGAAATATCACACCGGATATATGCCCTTGAACAAGTATTACCATTAATGTTGGCATAATTGAATGTATTTCTTTTAAATTGAATTTTATTGATTTGACAATAAACATAGTAAATTTTAGCTTGTAGTGTTGTTCTACTATTTGTGGCACCTTTAAAGTCGCGTTCACTTCCCTCTTTCCATGTGAGGAGTTTATTCTCCTCCTCTTTCTTTTTCTTTGTATTCTTTCCCTCTTCTTTTGGTAATTTATAACAATTGGGAATGTGGTGCCGTTGTGTTCCCCTCTGAATACAACTTGTTTCATCTATTTCTTGGGTTGAGATGCTGGCTCAGAGGTTGGAACAACTATGGAAATCCTGGCATCTGTGCAGTTCTTGCCTGGTGTTCACAAACATGTGGCACAGATCAGCTTAGGCTGAACAGTGGACAGGAGATTATGGACAGCTTGCAGGCAGGTGTAATTTGGCCTGCCTTCAAGGGTGGTGCTGTGCAATGGCCAACATGCAGAGGGAGCAGAAGACAACAGGAAGGCTGACCTCCACAGCCATCCTTAGAGTGGGCAGTGCTAATAATTTGCACTGTCCACCTTCAGATGGTGCACGTTAGCAGTGGTTAGGTCAGGCACAGAACCCCTGCTGGTTAGGGATGGATTGCTTAACATAGGGACAGGTTCCAATGAAGGAGGGACAGACTAGGGACGGACATTCTATCTTGGGTAGCAGCCCTTCCTTATTCAGGTGCCCCGTTGTGGTCAGCCTTCCAGCCACCTCCTGCTGTCGCACGTCAACCGAGTGTATGGATATCTGCTGTATGGTTCATTGCAAAGGCTCTGGCCCTGTGTGGTCATGTATGCAGCCATTGATATACTTCCTCCATACGTTCACATTAATGTAGCACCATCCTAGGTAGCTAGGGGGAGCTAAGTTAATTCCTTTTTTAAGTAGGAGGCTGCCGGGAGAAATAGTCATATGTGTAAATTTTTTGTCAGGGCAAATCAGCTCTGCAAATCAGCTCTCTGGAAATTTTCCTTGATCTAGAGACTTGGAGAAGTGTCTAGAATTCAGTGGTTGGGGTTGAAGAGAAGCTGGTCTGCACTCTCCAGGGATCCTGGCTAATCCTCAAGCAGGAGGCTTGGCATGGAGTCTGGGCAGCCCTTAAGAGTGACCAAGCTTGTTCAGCAGCAGGAGAATGAAGTGAGCAGGATGAAGTGTGGAGCCTGCAAGAGGGCCCAGAAGAGGGGTGTACCTACAGGTGGAGGAGCTGGAAGGGAGGATCTGCCAGTCTCATCACCCCCTGAGGACAACCTGGGAAGCAGGGAAGGAGCCAGCCCAGAGTAAGGCCTGAGAGCAGCCACCAATCCATAAGCTTTCAGGAGAGACTGAGTGAGTAACCCCACACCCCCTAGGCCGGATAAGGGGAAAGAGCATTGGGTGGGAAACCTGACTAGCCCCCATCTGCCCCGACCTGGCTATGACTGCCTATAACAACTTGCTGTCAGCCACGCTGGACTCAATAGCGCCTTTAACCACATGAAACATCAGACTCGCTCCAGCCTTGGCAGACTGATCACACCAAAACTCTCAAACGACACAGTCGTGCCCTGGAGCGACTATGGCGCAAAATCAGATCCCAACTAGCCTTCACCCGCTATAAATCTGCCTTCCACACCTACACCTCCTCCCTCCACGATGCCAAACAAGCCTACTTCCTGACCCTCATCAAGACCCTCTCCTCCAATCCTCACCGACTCTTCTCCACCTTTAACTCTCTACTCTCTCCGCCCCCACCTCCACCCAGCACCTCACTCACCGCCCTTCAGATTGCCAATCGCTTTAAAAACAAGATTGACACAATTCGCAAGGACATCGCCGCTGCTCAAACTCCCTCCAAACCCGTCCCCTCTCACACAGCTACCCCTTCATCACCCCTCTCCCTCGGCCTCACCACTGCTCTGACCTCCACCCCACCTAACATTCCTCACACTGTTGCCCCCTCAACACTCCACACCTTTGACCTTACTACCATCGAGGAGGTCACCAAGGTCTTCTCTTATGCCCGCCTCATCACCTGCCCCCTCGACCCTATCCCCTCACAACTCCTACGACCTCCCTCCCACTCCATCCTACGTTCCCTCACCCACATCTTTAATCTCTCCCTCTCTTCCGGCGCAGTCCCCTCCCCTCTGAAACAAGCGCACATCACTCAAATACTTAAAAAGCCCTCCCTGGACCCCAATGACCCGAACAACCTCAGACCCATCTCCCTGCTTCCTTTCACATCCAAACTCCTCGAGTGCTTAGTCTACAATCGCCTAAGCTCTCTCCTCAACGACAACAACCTCCTCGATCCCCTTCAGTCCGGATTCCGTCCCCTACACTCCACCGAAACTGCCTTACTGTAACTCTCCAATGACCTTCTAACCACCAAAGCTAATGGCCACTATTCAGTGCTCCTACTCCTTGACCTCTCCGCGGCCTTCGACACAGTCGACCACCCTCTCCTCCTCAAAAAACTACACTCTCTCGGCCTCAGAGATTCCTCTCTCTACTGGCTCTCGTCCTACCTATCACAACGCTCCTTCAGCGTTACCTATAACGTTACCACCTCCCCCACACTCCCCCTCTCTGTTGGGGTCCCTCAAGGCTCTGTCCTCGGGCCCCTTCTCATCTCCATCTACACCTCCTCCCTTGGCCAACTCATACACTCTCACGGCTTCAACTACCACCTCTATGCCGATGACACACAAATCTATCTCTCAACCCCTCGCCTCACCCCTGCAATCTCTGCCCGAATCACAAACCTACTAAATGACATGTCAGACTGGATGTTGGTCCACTTCCTTAAACTGAACCTCTCCAAAACCGAGCTCCTAGTCTTCCTCCCAGCCCACACACCACCCCCCCATTGACTTCTCCATCACGTCCAACAATGCCACTATCAGGCCAGCCCCGCAGGCCAGAGTACTTGGGGTCATTCTGGACTCAAACCTATCCTTCCAGCCCCAAGCCCAATCACTAACTAACTTATGCAGACTCCACCTCCACAACATCGCCAAAATCCGCACGTTCCTAACCCCAGAAACCGCTAAACAGCTTATCCACTCCCTCATCATATCACGACTCGATTACTGTAACTCCCTTCTCACTGGCTTGCCTCGCCACAGCCTATCCCCGCTTCAGTCGATCCTGAATACGGCAGCCAGACTCATTCACCTTCAATCCTAACACTGACGTACAAAGCTGTCCATCATACTGCCCCAAATTACATCACTGACCTAATATCCAAGTACCACCCATCACGCACACTCCGCTCCTCTCAAGACCTCCTTCTCTCTAGTTCCCTGGTCTCCTCCCCCCATGTCCACCTCCAGGATTTCTGCAGGGCGTCACCCATCCTCTGGAACTTCCTACCCCAATCCATCAGAATATCACCTACTCTCCTCTCATTTAGGAGCACCCTGAAAACCCACCTCTTCAGGGAAGCCTGCCCCACCCCCTGCTAATTGCCGATCTCCTCCACTCTTCCTACCACTCTATCCCCCACAGCTATCTCCTCCTGTACCACTATCCCCTCCCTCCTAGATTGTAAGCTCGAAGGAGCAGGACCCTCGAACCCCTCATGTATCACATTCTATTGTTATTGTACTGTCGCATGTTCTGTCTCCATTTGTAATGTACAGCGCTGAGCAAACTGTTGGCACTTTATAAATACTGTATAATAATAATAATAATAATCTGGGACTGCTTTCATTCAAGGTGGCAGCTTCTGGGACCTCTTGACCAGGGATTCCCTCAAGCAGCTGGGTGAAGAGGAGATTTCATCTGGGTTCTAAGGTGGTACACAAGGAGAGGCTGGATAGCTCTCCAAGAAGAGAAAACCATGCTGAGTACTTGTACATAGTTCCAGGAAATTGTCCTCAGTTTTACAGTTCCTTGGCATCCCATGTATCCCTCATCCCCATCCAAGTTTCAATCCCCTAATAAAATCTGCCCAAAAAAACAAGTTCAAGAACTGTTTACTGTCTCTGGAGTGCAAAGCTGGAAGGAAATGTGTGCTGTCTGGCTGTGCAGGACTATATGGGGATCCAACTCTCTAGCAACTCCTAAGATGGTAGTGCTACATTAATATATTTTGCCACAACAGCTGGTCTACCTTGTGAGTTCTCTCCTAGTGGGCATTGAGCGCTGAGCCCAGCTTACACTCTTTTCAATTGCAAAAGATTGAGGATCATTTTTGAAAACTAATACTGCTGCTCTGTGTTGTAACATGTCAGATTTTTACTCAGGATGACCTATAAAGTTACTGAAAGGTTTCTATTTCAGAAGTAGATGGAAGGTGTGGGACACTGGATCTCCTAATGCAGTAAGTGTTTTATTCGTCTGATTTAGATAGCATAGAGGGAATGACTACCCTTAGGCAACTCAATCAGGAGTGGTGACTGGGGGTCCCTAGTAAGGACTGGATATGCAAAGAGGAAAGTCCCAAAAGCAGAATGTATAAAGTCCAGATTTAATTGTATCCAGACTCTTATTTTATCTTTAACTGTTAGAATTGGAGGGATGGAGGGTCAACCAGAATCTGGAGACATCATACTAATTTCCCCTCAGAGTCCCTCTAGTTGTATCTGTGACGGGTGCGGCGTCAGACCCCCAGCCCTTCTTACCAACTTGTGACCGAAGGACTAGCCAATCTAAAACCGCGCTGTCATGTGCGTAACAATGCCACTCTCAGCTGCACCCTGAACAAAGATTTTCCAGCTCACTGGACCACAACCTATGTGCCGCAGCCTGAGAGCGGTTGTTACTGGGTCAGGTTAATTATGCAATTAACCCTTCACACTGCCACCACCCCCTTTTAGTACAGAGTAGGAGGAAACTCGCCAATCTTAGCAGTAACACTGTGATGTTTGAATAAGCATCTGTATACACACTGTCACCACAGGCAGATGTATGCAGAAGTTTAAAAACACACAGTAGCGCTCTTCAGAGACAGGGATTCTTAATTTGCATTAACAAGCATTAGAAACAGTTGGACACTTTTCAGAAAATAGGATTTATTACTAAAAAGGTCAAAATGGTGCAATAAAAATATTTACAGAAAAAGATGTAGCCAATATATATATATATATATATATATATATATATATATATATATATATTAATAGCACACACAAAAAAAAATATATATATATATATATATATATATATATATATATATTTATACACAGTTGTGTTCAAAATAATAGCAGTCAGACATCACTAACCTGATCAATCACTGTTTTTGGTAGAAATGATATTTCTACATGGCAAATAATTTACTAGCAGGTGTAGTAGAGTAACAGAAATCCAACAGACCCAACAGTCATGACATGCATGCTGCTGATTCTGTGTAATTGAATCACTAATTGAAAGGGGCATGTTCAAAATAATAGCAGTGTGGAGTTCTATTAGTGAGGTCATTCATTCTTTGAAAAACAGGTGGCAATTATTGCCCTTATTTAAGGAAGGAGGGCAGCAAATGTTGTACATGCCGGTTACAGTGCATTTCTCTCTGAAATTCTGAGGAAAATGGGTCGTTCCAGACATTGTTCAGAAGAACAGCGTACCTTGATTAAAAAGTTGATTGGAGAGGGGAAAACATATAAAGAAGTGCAGAAAATGATAGGCTGCTCAGCTAAAATGATCGCAAATGCTTTAAAATGGCAACCAAAACCTGAAAGACGTGGAAGAAAGCAAAAAACTACCATTCGAATGGATAGAAGAATAGCCAAAATGGCGCGGACTCAGCCAACAATCAGCTCCAGGAAGATGAAAGAAGGTGTGACGTTCCCTGTGAGGACTGTTACAATTAGAAGACGCCTATGTGAAGCCAAGCTATCTGCAAGAAGCCCCCGCAATGTCCCACTGTTGGAAAAAAGACGTGCTGAAGAGGTTACAATTTGCCAAAGAGCACATTGACTGGCCTAAATAGAAATGGCGCAACATTTTGTGGACTGATGAAAGTAAGATTGTTCTTTTTGGGTCTAGTGGCCGGAGACAGTTTGTCAGACGACCCCCAAACACTGAATTCAAGCCACAGTACACTGTGAAGACAGTGAAGCATGGTGGTGCAAGCATCATGATATGGGGATGTTTCTCATACTACGGTGTTGGGCCTATTTATCGCATACCAGGGATCATGGATCAGTTTGAATACATCAGAATACTTGAAGATGTCATGCTGCCTTATGCTGAAGAGGAAATGCCCTTGAAATGGGTGTTCCAACAAGACAACGACCCCAAACACACCAGTAAACCTGCAACATCTTGGTTCCAGACCAACAAGATTGACGTTATGGAGTGGCCAGCCCAATCCCCGGATCTTAATCCAATAGAAAACTTGTGGGGTGACATCAAAAATGCCGTTTCTGAGGCAAAACCAAGAAATAGAGAAGAACTGTGGAATGTAGTCCAATCATCCTGGGCTGGAATACCTGATCACAGGGGCCAGAAGTTGGGTGACTCCATGCAACACAGATGTACAGCAGTTCTCAGAAACAGTGCGACTACAACCAAATATTCATGAAGTCATTCAAAGGAAAGCAAAATCTTCAAACATTTCTCAGTTTATATAGTGAATGTTTGAGTTTGTAAAGAAGAATACAAACACTGCTATTTTTTTGAACCGTCTAATATTCACTTTTCTTCAATTTTTTTAGAGGAACAACACAAATTTGATCTATTTTTCTTCATGTTTTGATTTGGAATAGAATGTGTCGTGTTCCCAATGCATTTGTGTGGATGGAAATAAAAGCTATTAGAAGGATCTTGAGCTTTATTCACTTTTTTCAACACACTGCTATTATTTTCAACACAACTGTATATACAAACACACACAAGGGATGTTCAGGTCAAACCGGGACTTTTGAGTTTATATAATTAAAGAACAAATTTCAAGGAGCGGAAACTGCATTTATTTTTTGACATACTCTATTACACACTGCTATTATTTTGAACACAACTGTATATATATATATATATATATATATATATTTATTTATTTTTTAAATTTATATATATATATATATATATATATATATATATATATATATATTAATTTCTTTCGATCCAGTGATGTGCATGAGAGCTTCGTCTCTCTCCGGGTCTCTCCCTCTTCATGGGCTGAGGCAGCAGTGGTAGCCATATAATTTCTTTTTTATTATTTTTATTATTTTTTTACAAAAATAATAAAATATATATATAATATATATATATATATAATTTATTTTTTATTTTTTTTTTTAAGATTAAGATTTTTTTGTTAAAACACACTGTGCCCAGAGTAATTAGTTCAGATCCCAACCGCAGCACCACCTGCCTGGAGTTTGCATGTTCTTCCTGTGCCTGCGTGAGTTTCCTCCGGGTACTCTGGTTTCCCCCCACACTCCAAAGACATGCTGGTAGGTGAATTGGCTCCTGTCTAAATTGTCCCTAGTATGTGTATGTATGAATGTGAGTTAGGGACCTTAGATTGTACGCCCCTTGAGGGTTAGGGACTGATGTGAATGTACAATATATATGTAAAGTGCTGTGTAAATTGATGGCCCTATATAATTACCTGAAATAAATAAAAAATTAAAAAAATAAAATCTAGTTAGGAAGAGAGAGAATGATGGGAACAGTTCAGCCACAAATATTGGTATCATTGCACATCAATGCAGCACAAGTCTCTCATCACCCAAGTGCCAACCTGATTAAAAGACAATGAGTGTCTGGATATCAGTTTTAAACCCGCTGTAAAATTCTGACGAGGCATTAATTGCAATAAATCTTTGTACTCGTGCTAGTTAGCACGCCATTGCCAAATGATGACCGAGGAGAAGTTGCCAAACCATCACATTTTACAGCCTCGTAATTAGAGTCTTCCACTTGAGACAGAGCGCTGAGTTTTATTATAATGTCTCCATTATTTGTTATTATAATAACCATATGTCAGCCGCCAGCCAAAATATCTCTTCCCTGCTCATTGGATAAACGTTTAATATTTAATTTGCCTTTTCTCCTTCTAATTGGCCAGACTCTACTTTAGGGTTTTTATAGCTAAACAAAGGTCTTAGGTTTGACTGAAAGGTGGGAAACTGCATTAACCCCTTCAATACCGAGCACTTTCACCCCCCAGGGCCAATTTTCAGCTTTCAGCGCTGTCACAATTTGAGTGACAATTGTGCAGTCATGCAACACTGTACCCAACCCAAATTTTTTGCATTTTGTTCACACTAGAGCTTTCTTTTTGGTGGTATTTAATCACCACTGGGTTTTTATCCTTTGCTAAAAAAAAAAAAGAAAAAAAGACAGAAAATTAGAAAAAAAAACCACGATTTTCTTTGTCTATGTTAGAACATTTTGCAGATAAATAATTGTTCTTCATAAATTTAGGCCAAAATGTATTCTGCTACATTTCTTTGGTGAAAAACGGTATTATTTAGTCTGTAGGAAAGTTATAGATTCCATAAACTATGATATATATCATAAAATCGATCAATCCTGATGTACTGATGGCCTATGTCATTTCTTGAGGCCCAAAAATGTCTGGACAGGACAAATAACACCCAAAATATTTTGGAAAGTAGACAGCCTGAGGTATTTAGTAAGAGGCATGTTGAGTTTTATTGTTGTAATTTTTTGTCCTAATTTTCTGGAAAATTAAAAAATTTGAAAAAATAAATTATAAATTTTTTATTTACATACAGTCACCAGTGCAGTGCAGTGTCACCATATGACTGGTGTGGTGGTGATCAGGGACACTGACTGGTGATAGCACAAAAAATAAATAAATACCGTATATGTATATATTTATACATATACGGTATAAAATAATAATAATAATAATAAAAAAATAAATTATATATATATATATTGTAGAAAAGTAGTAGAAAAATAGTAAGCGAGCGCTATCTGAGACTCAGGAAAATAGCCACTAGAACACCAAAAAAGGTAACAAAAGGACAAACCTTCCAATAAATCTATATAGAGAAAAGGTGCAGCGCTAGATGTAAATAAAACTAGACATATTGTAACAACATGCTGGATGAACATAAAATAGACATAAAATAACAATAAAATTGAGTGCAAAGTAGTGAATCACACTGGGTAAATTTAAATGAGTGAATGTCCCAAAATGATTCAAACGCCACCACGGGAAACCACTAGATCCAGTTGAAGTGCGTGAAAACGGGAGTCGGGTGTATCACACAGTGGATAATGGGTATAAAGAATGCGCACTCACCAGAAGTGCGTCAAAAATGCGCATATAAGATATCCTCTCTCAGGTAGTGGTCATCTACTGCCAGAAACGTGGTCAGAGTAATGCACCATCCAATCTCATCCAGGGTAGGTAATCCACAAAGGCCTTAGCACTGTGTCACATATAGTGTCATATATAGTATTTATTGTTATTATTATTATTATTATTATTATTTTACTATTTCTTTGTTATCACACACTGTGACCAGAGTAATATAATGTTGCCATAGTAACCTTGTACTACTCTGGGGAAGTGATCAGTCTTTTTTATTTTTTGTACACATTATTGTTGCTTATATCAATGAATTTCATTGCTGTAAGCAAGCATTTTACTGAATGAAATCAATTCATTCAGTTTGTTTTGTTGTGATTAGCTGTGATTGGCCACAGCTAATCAGATGACACAGATGGCTGTGACTGGCTCAGTCTCTACTATGACCAATCACAGCTAGCAATACAACTGTATACAAAGGATGGCATGAAAGGAAGCCATCCATCGTTTACAATTGTCATGTGACCTGCTGTGACTGGTCACAGCAGTCACATGGTACCGGCAATGGGCCATTACACAGATCAGTCATCAGCTGTGTCCGAGGCGGTGATCCAGGAGGATGTCATATGATGTCCACTCAGATTGACTAAAGTCCTGCTTGGCTGTCATTTTACTATAGGCCGGGCGGGAACTGGTTAAATATAGACATGTTCATGGGGCCCCCAAGCAATAGGGGATCATGGGGCCCCTGTGTCCTTGCCCAAACTCAAAAAAGCCTATGAAAAAGGTACCAGGGGCATCTCATGGGGCCCCCTACTGACCCCGGGCCCTCGGGCAGTGCCCAAGTTTCCAAATGGTCAGTCTGCCCCTGGTTCATATCAATTTACACAACTTCAGAATATATATATATATATAGTAAATGTTATACATGACTTGTGTGCAACTTTGTACAGCACAAACATTCATTCTTGATCAAAGCCAAGGTCGCATGAAAGCCACGCCAACATCACATCAAAGTTACATCAAGTCGCAATGAAAATCACACGATTTTGAAGTCGCATAAGTGTTATTGCAGCCTTATCAGACATCAAAATGAGGTTTGGGTTCACCACTAACATTGGTCTACAGAAAATCCCCAGGAATGACAGAGTTTGCAAATTGGGAACTTTTTGCTGAAACCTTTGCAGATTACCACAGGACTTCATTCTAACACATCAAGTGTGGTTGCCCTGCACCTCCAGCTACTTGCCCATCTTACCATCCCTGAGACCCTTCCAGCCATTCACCTGTGCTTACTGTCTTGGGATCCCCCCAGCTGCTTATCTGTTCCCAGCCCAGAAAGTCCTCCAGTCACTCACCTGTGGAACCAGCCCTGGAATCTCTCCAGATGTTCACCTGGGCTACCAGACTCAACCTACCTCACTGTGAAAAAGAAGCTGTCTAGAGGCCAAGTTACAAAAGCAAATAATCAACAAATTGAGCGCATCAAGGCGAAAAAAAATCTTCTTTTTGTGTGTGCATTTGTTTTTGATTATATAATGTTGTTTTTAATACTACACCTAGATGGCGCTTGTTCTCCTTTCTCTTGGTCCAGAGGCCAAGTGCATGTAGCAGTTTTGTACTTTACTGGGTGGTTTAGGCCACGCAGTATTTCACGTTTGCTCTTTGTTCTAACTTGCTGTCCATGATGAAACAGCAGACGTGGTAACGCATGTGGTCAGAATAGAACCAGTTGTACAGCTCCTGATGTACACAGGATGATGTCTTTTGGCACACTGACTGATGAAGGTTGGTGCTCCCTGTGACTGTTCGTGCAGCCTTGTGCTGCCATCTGTTGGCGTGTTACAAAACTAGTCTTGAAACCTTTAGATACCACCTATAATACCATACTACCATATATAAATATATGGGCAGCACAGTGGCTAAATGGTTAGCACTTCAGCCTGGAAGTACTAGGGTCATTGGTTTGAATCCCAACCACAGCACCACCTGCCTGGAGTTTGCATGTTCTCCTTGTGCCTGCTTCGGTTTCCTCCGGGTACTCCCGTTTCCTTCTACACTCCAAACACATGCTGGTAGGTTAACTGGATCCTGTCTAAAATTGGTCCTATTATATTTATGTGTGAATGTGAGTTAGGGACCTTAGATTGTACACCCCTTGAGGGTTAGGGACCTTAGATTGTACACCCCTTGAGGGTTAGGGACTGATGTGAATGCACAATATGTATGTAAAGAGCTGCGTACATTGACAGCACTATATAAGTACCCAAAATAAATAAAATAGATATTTATATTAGAATCTAATATATCCAATTTTGCATACACTGTTGTCTGTGTTGTTCTTTAAAGCATTTCTATAATCATTTAAAAAAACACATGTTCGTGACCAAAAACGTTCCAATTCTGGTAATGCACGTGGTCAGAATAACACCAGTTGCACAGCTCCCAGAGTACACAGGATGATGTCTATTGGCACACTGACTTATGAAGGTTGGTGCTCCCTGCGACTGTGCGTACAGCCTTGTGCTGCCAATTAGTCTCGAAACCTTGTGATACCACCTTGTGTAAATATATATATTCATATATATTAGAATCTAATATATACAATTTTGCATACACTGTTGTCTGCGTTGTTCTTTAACCTCTTGGCGCTGGCCATACGCAAATGATACCTCTAAATATATATTAGAATCTAATATCCAATTTTTACACACTGTTGTCTGTGTTGTTCTTTAAAGCACATCTATATTGTACATAATCATTTAAAAGAACAAATGTTTGTGACCAAAAACATTCCAATTCTGGTAATGCACGTGGTCAGAATAGCACCAGTTGCACTGCTCCCGGAGTACACAGGATGATGTCTTTTGGCACACTGACTTATGAAGGTTGGTGCTCCCTGTGACTGCGTACAGCCTTGTGCTGCCACCTAGTCTCGAAACCTTGTGATACCATCTTGTGTAAATATATATATTTATATATATTAGAATCTAATATATCCAATTTTGCATACACTGTTGTCTGTGTTGTTCTTTAAAGCATTTCTATAATCATTTAAAAAAACAAATGTTCGTGACCACAAACGTTCCAATTCTGGTAATGCACGTGGTCAGAATAGCACCAGTTGCACAGCTTCCAGAGTACACAGGATGATGTCTTTTGGCACACTGACTTATGAAGGTTGGTGCTCCCTGCGACTGTGCGTACAGCCTTGTGCTGCCAACTAGTCTCAAAACCTTGTGATACCACCTTGTGTAAATATATATATTAGAATCTAATATATACAATTTTGCATACACTGTTGTCTGCGTTGTTCTTTAACCTCTTGGCGCTGGCCGCACGCAAATGATACCTCTCTATATATATATATTAGAATCTAATATCCAATTTTTACACACTGTTGTCTGTGTTGTTCTTTAAAGCACGTCTATATTGTACATAATCATTTAAAAGAACAAATGTTCGTGACCACAAACGTTCCAATTCTGGTAATGCACGTGGTCAGAATAGCACCAGTTGCACAGCTCCCGGTGTACAAAATTAGTCTGGAAACTTTTTGATCCCATCTCGTACACTTTAGTTCCACGTGGTTGTATACTGAATGCATGCGCTAACCCTGGAAGTTTCCCTCCGTCTGCTCATTTGGTTGATCCCAACCACAACTATACAAGATGTAAGAGAGAAAAGCAATGCAACATTGTTGCAGCAAGATTCCAAGAAATCCAATGAGGCCATGTCAAACCTGAAGACCTTGCCCATCCACGGTGACCGAGTTCGCTCTCTGCATCTTCGTCCTTTCAGCTGATTTGTTCCCCTGCTGTGCGCAGTTCTTCTCTCTCTTCACCGTGGACTGTCTTTCCTTTGAATACAAAGCATGCACAGATTTGTAATGAATGTTTAATATCAGCAAGAAAAAAGAAATAATTGTTGTTTTTACATTGTAGCATTTTCATTTAGTCCAATCCGTGAACATTGACGCCGGGTTCACACTGATGCGGTGCGGCAGCGTTTTCTGTGCGAATTCCACACTGCATCAGAATCGCACCCCGTTCATGCGAACCGCTGCAGGTGTGTATGTTAAGTTAACAACACCCCAAAACACAGTGCGATGTGCAGAATCGGATCGCATAGATGTGAATACCCATGCGATCCGACCAAAAAAAGGGTCCTGAGCTTTTTGGTGTGGTGCGATAAGAGCCATACAAAATGTTTGGCTCCAATTGCACCGCACACAAATCGCATGTGATTTGCACAGGAATGAGGTGCGGTTCCTGTGCGAATCACATGCGATATACCGCACCGCATACAGTATATGTGAACCGGGCTCAGTGTTTGATCCCACAAGTTAGAGTCTGCCATACTTATTTCTTTCCATAGGCTGCAACATCTTCTAAAGTTCCTCCCTTCTCCAACCCATAATCCTAGTAGGCTAGTAGGATGTTTCCCGATAACTGACAGGTGCAGGGGCGGACTGACCATTTGGAAACTCTGGCACTGCCCGAGGGCCCGGGGTCAGTAGGGGGCCCCATAAGATGCCCCTGGTACCTTTTTCAGAGGCTTTTGTGAGTTTGGGCAAGGACACAGGGGCCCCAAGATCCCCTATTGCCCGGGGGCCCCATGAGTTGTCAGTCCGCCCCTGGACAGGTGTACAGAATGTTGTAAGTAATGGTAACACAGATACTAATGAGTCAAACACACATCTCTTGTATCCCTGGCCATCAGCAGTCTCCAGCAAGTACTTTCGTATTTCAGCAGTTCTCAACAGGGGTGCCGTTTGTGTTTCTCCAACCAGTTTGCCGTGGATTACCGTCATGAGTCGCTATGGTGTGGGTGGGCCAGCCGCCAGTACCGCTACAACCAATGACACTCTAGGGCGGTGCAGTGTCATTCATTGCTGTAGTCAGGGGCGGACTGACAACTCATGGGACCCCCGGGCAATAGGGGATCATGGGGCCCCTGTGTCCTTGCCCACACTCAAACCACACCCAAAAAAGCCTATGAAAGGTACCAGGGGCATCTCATGGGGCCCCCTTCTGACCCTTCTGCCCAAGTTCCCAAATGGTCAGTCCGCCCCTGGCTGTAGTGTTTACAGCTGGCCCACCCCTAAGGATCAGGACGCATGGTATACCCTCAACTGCCATTGTGCCCTTGCTGGGTGTCCTGTGTGTCCCAGTATCTTTAACCACTTGGTGCCAAGCGTACACAGATTATCACCCCCACTGGACTGGACTTTTTTTATGTGGGCACGCTAATTTGCATACGATGCTCTCCCAGCACAAAGCCCGGGGTGCCAGTGAGAGCGTTGACTCCTATTCTAACGATCGGGACCTGGAGCTCCCGATTCTGGGTCACATGATGGCTATGAAAACCTCTGATTGGATATCACAGTGATCATTCACTGTGAAGCCCACCGCCCTTGTTTTCTCTCTCTGAATAGAGGAGGGAGATACATTGGGGTTTATTTACTAAAGCTGGAGAGTCCAAAATCAGACTCCCTTCTGCATAGAAACCAATCAGCTTCTAACCTCAGCTTGTTCAATGAAGCTTTGGCAATGAAACCTGGAAGCTGGTTTCTATGCAGAAGGGAGTCTGATTTTGGACTCTCCAGCTTTAGTAAATAAACCCCATTGTGTCTCTCTCTGTCCTTTCAGAGAGAAAAAAAAGTGTTTGTAAATAAAGAAAGAAAGAAAGAAAGAAAAAGAAAGATAGATAGATAGATAGATAGATAGATAGATAGATAGATAGATAGATATGGATAGATAGATAGATAGATAGATAGATAGAAATAAAAAGAGAAAGAATAAGAAAAAAAGAAAGAAAGAAAGAAAGAAAGAAAGAAAGAAAGAAAGAAAGAAAGAAAGAAAGAAAGAAAGAAAGAAAGAAAGAAAGAAAGAAAGAATGAAAGAAAGAAAGAGAGAGAGAGAGAAAGAGAGAGAGAGAAAGAGAGAAAGAAAGAAAGAAAGAAAGAAAGAAAGAAAGAAAGAAAGAAAGAAAGAAAGAAAGAAAAAGAAAGAAAAAAAAAAGAAAGAAAGAAAGAAAGAAAGAAAGAGAGAGAGAGAGAAAGAGAGGGAGAGAGAGAGAAAGAAAGAAAGAAAGAAAGAAAGAAAGAAAGAGAAATACCTAGATCAAGGGTTGACCTAGGTCAGTGCCAGGGTTAGTGTTTGGGTCAAGGGCAGGGTCAAGGGTCAGTGTCAGTATTTTGTTTTGTCAGAATTTTTTTTAAATTAGTATCAGTGTCAGTTAGTGGCAGGATAAAAAAAGCAAAATGTGCACTAATGTTTCTGGGCTGTACTACGGGGTACAAACAACAACGAACATACAGATATGGGGTATCGCTGCGATCATCAGGAGCAGGAGACATTTATTTTGGTTGTTCTTTGGTGGGTGGTCATGTTAGTAGCAAGTAATATACAACTAATCAATAAAAACAATAATAATAAATAAATTAATTAATAGAAATACCTAGATCAAGGTTTGATCTAGGTCAGTGCCAGGGTTAGTGGTTGGCTCAAGGTCAGAGTCAAAGGTCAGGGTCAAGGGTCAATATTTTTTTCTTGTCAGGATTTTTTTTTTAATTTTTAAATTGGTATCCGTGTCAGTTAGTGGCAGAATAAAAAAAAAACAAGCAAAATGCACACTATTGTTTCTGGGCTGTACTACGGGTACAAACTACTAACATACACATACAGTATGTGGTATCGCTGTGAACATCAGGAGCAGGAGAAATTATTTTGGGTGGTTCTTTGGTGGTTGGTTATGGTAGTAGCAAGAAATATACAGCTAATCAATAAAAAAATAATAATAAATAAATAAATAAATAAAAATACCTAGATCAAGGTTTGATCTAGGTCAGTGCCAGGGTTAACGTTTGGGTCCGGGTCAGAGTCAAAGGTCAGCGTTCAAGGGTCAGGATTTTTTTGTCAGGATTTTTTTTTTTTTCAATTTTTAAATCAGTATCAGTGTCAGTTTGTGGCAGGATAAAAAAAGCAAAATGTACACTATTGTTTCTGGGCCATACTACGGGGGTACAAACAACAACTGACATACACATACAGTGGGGATCGAAAGTTTGGGCACCCCAGCTAAAAATTTGTATTAATGTGCATAAAGAAGCCAAGGAAAGATGGAAAAATCTCCAAAAGGCATCAAATTACAGATTAGACATTCTTATAATATGTCAGCAAAAGTTAGATTTTATTTCCATCATTTACACTTTCAAAATAACAGAAAACAAAAAAATGGCGTCTGCAAAAGTTTGGGCACCCTGCAGAGTTAATATCTTGTACTGCCCCCTTTGGCAAGTATCACAGCTTGTAAACGCTTTTGTAGCCAGCCAAGAGTCTTTCAATTCTTGTTTGAGGTATCTTTGCCCATTCTTCCTTACAAAAGTCTTCCAGTTCTTTGAGATTTCTGGGCTGTCTGTCACGCACTGCTCTTTTAAGGTCTATCCATAGATTTTCAATTATGTTGAGGTCAGGAGATTGTGAAGGCCATGGCAAAACCTTCAGTTTACGCCTCTTGATGTAATCCCCCGTGGATTTCGAGGTGTGTTTAGGATCATTATCCATTTGTAGAAGCCATCCTCTCTTTAACTTCAGCTTTTTCACAGATGGCATCAAGTTACCATCCAAAATTTGTTGAAATTTTATTGAATCCATTTTTCCTACTACTTGTGAGATGTTCCCTGTGCCACTGGCTGCAACACAACCCCAAAGCATGATTGATCCAACCCCATGCTTAACAGTTGGACAGAGATTCTTTTCATTAAATTCTGTGTCCCTTCTTCTCCAAACGTACCTTTGCTCATTCCGGCCAAAAAATTCAATTTTAACCTCATCGGTCCACAGAACTTGTTTCCAAAATGCATCAGGCTTGTCTGTATGTTCATTCGCAAAGTTCAAACGATGATTTTTGTGGTGAGGACGTAGAAGAGGTTTTCTTCTGATGACTCTTCCATGAAGACCATATTTGTACAAGTATCTCTTTATAGTGGAATAGTGTACCACAACTCCAGTGTCTGCCAGATCTTTCTGGAGGGATCGTGCAGTCAAACGTGGGTTTTCAATTGTTTTTCTCACAATCCTGCGAGCTGTTCTGTCTGATATTTTTCTTGGTCTTCCAGATCTTGCTTTAACTTCCACTGTTCCTGATGACTGCCATTCTTAATTACATTCCGAACAAAGGATATTGACATCTGAAAACGCTTTGCTATCTTCTTATAGCCTTCTCCAGCTTTGTGAGCGTCAACTATTTTCAGTTTCAGTTTTCTAGACAACTGCTTAGAAGAACCCATGGTGCTGATTGTTGGGGCAAGGTCAGATGAGTCTGGGCATTTAAAACCTTTGAGCTTGATATCACCTGGTCTTCCCAGACGATGATTGAGAACAATCCATGACACTGGCAGGTCTCAGCTTTGCAAAGGGGGCAGTGCATGCTATAAATTCTGCAGGGTGCCCAAACTTTTGCAGACGCCATTTTTTTGTTTTCTGTTATTTTGAAAGTGTAAATGATGGAAATAAAATCTAACTTTTGTTGACATATTATAAGAATGTCTAATCTGTAATTTGATGCCTTTTGGAGATTTTTCCATCTTTCCTTGGCATCTTTCTGCACATTAATACACATTTTTAGCTGGGGTGCCCAAACTTTCGATCCCCACTGTATGTGGTATCGCTGCGATCATCAGGAGCAGGAGAAATTATTTTGGGTTGTTCTTTGACGGTTGGTTATGGTAGTAGCAAGAAATATACAACTAATCAATAAAAACAATAATAACAAATAAATAAATAAAAATACCTAGATCAAGTTTTGACCTAGGTCAGTGCCAGGGTTAATGTTTGGGTCAAGTTCAGAGTCAAAGGTCAGGGTCAAGGGTCAAGATTTTTTCTTTGTCAGGATTTTTTTTTTAATTTTTAAATTAGTATCTGTGTCAGTTAGTGGCAGAATAAAAAAAAGCAAAATGTGCACTATTGTTTCTGGGCTGCACTACAGGTACAAACAACAACTGACATACACATATGTGGTATTGCTGTGATCATCAGGAGCAGGAGAAATTAATTTGGGTTGTTCTTTGATGGTTGGTTATGGTAGTAGGAAGAAATATACAACCAATATATAAAAAATAATAGTTTAAAATAAATAAATAAATAAAAATACCTAGATCAAGGTTTGATCTAGGTCAGTGCCAGAGTTAGTGTTTGAGTCAAGGTCAGGGTCAAGGCTGTCACCCTAGCAGTACAGTGTCACCATAGCGACACTGTACTACTTGTGGGGGGTGATGAAGATTTTTTTTTTTTACACTCATTGCTTTTACACCCATAAAAGCTGTAAAAGCAATTATTTATCATTCTCTCTGGCTGCATTCTTGCAGCCATTGAGAAATACTGCATGAGCTGTGATTGGTCACAGCTTGTCACATGGTACAAGGCTGCTGTGAATAGCCTTGTACCATGTGACCTCTGTGATCATTCACAGATTTCACATGTAGTAAGCAATGATGTCACAAGTGACATCTTGCTTACTACTATTAATGTGATCACTGATTGGCCAATCAGTGATCACATGAATTGGGACCTCACACAGAGCTCCCGTACAGCGGGCACCAGATCGCGGTGCTGCGCGCTCCCAGGGAGTGCGCACAAGCAGGGAGGCAGGAGGACGTCTATAAACGGCCACCTGCAGCTACACTGCTCCCGTCCGGCCGTTTATATACATGGGTTGGACAGGAAGTGGTTATATAGCATTTTTGGTTTGTGGTGCTTAGATACAGTGTAGTTCTGCTTTAAAGAACAGATCCTCCCCCCCCCCCCTCCTCTCTCTCTCTCTCTCTCTCTCTATCATAGGGGCAGTTGGAGGGAGCTGCTTGGGCTGCACACAGGACATCCAGCTGACGATCTAGGCGATCTGGCTGTGCTGGAGATGGGCTGTCACATCAGATGTTCAGCATTCATAGAGATATGGCATTCTTGCATATTTGTTGAAATCATGTCAATGGTATATTATTTATAAATGGAAAGTCTGCGCCAACTGGATAAATAAATTGTATTGTATATAAAATACTCAGCTGCAGTTACTAAAAGACAAGATATGAAAAACATGTAACCGTGCTGCATGTGAGCATATGAAAAACACATTACATGTGAATAAACAAATACATATGTGCTATAACTCTGATCTCTAAAATATATAGAAAAACTGAAAAATACATTATAATAGCGCGTCAGTGCTTATGTATCAATAAATATATGAATAAATAAATGAATAAAGTCAGAAAATATAAATTCATACGTGACTACAATCCAACAAAAACTCCTAATACCAAAAAAGTCCAAAGTTCATATCCAGTGCATACGTGTAAATCATCCAATGTTGTGCAAAGAGCTGCAACGTGAAACAGTGTTCCAAAAAGCTATATATTTTATATATATATATATCTTATATATTTTATATATATATCTATCACACAGCACCAAGTGACCTCTTCCTGAGCACACTCAGTGCTCACCAACTGATCAAAAGGCTTAAAAAAAAAAAATATATATATATATACATATATATATGGTCCAAGTGTATATTCTTCCAATATTAATCACCAACTGATCAAAATGCTTCAAAAAAGAAAAAAAAAATATATATATATATGGTCCAGGTGTATATTCTTCCAATATTAATCAATGACTGATCAAAAGGCTTCAAAAAACATACACACACACATATATAGCACATGTATAAAGCCAAAAGTGTCAAACTATTACCAATTTATTGGTCATTGTACTGTCTCATGTATTGTCTCCCATTGTAATGTACAGCGCTGAGCGAACTATTGGCGCTATATAAACACTATATAATAATTATATATATATATATATATATGTACTGTATATATATATGGTCCAGGTTTATATTTATCCAATATTAATATGCATCCAACTGGTGATAGTAATCATAGTAATCATCTCCAGCCCAGCATAAACTCCTCTCCAGCAAAGCACAGGTTAATCCTCATCGTCTGATCCAATCATGCATACAGGGAAAAGTGTCAAAAAAGCCAAAAGTGTCAAACAAATTTATTAGCCTTACATATGTATCACACTTACAATAGGTGAGTGTCAGCACGATGCTAAGGATCTATAGCTTAGTCAAAATTAGCACTGTCAGGTCCAGCAGTAACTCCGAGCCATGAGCAGACAGGCAGAACGGGATGACGTCACAATCCAAACCATACCTTACGCGTTTCAGAATCAAGCCGTCATTGCATAAGGTCTTGTTTGGATTGTGACATCATTCCGCACTGCCTGTCCGCATGCAGCTCAGAGTTACAGTTGGAGCCGATCATGCTAACTTTTTTCATTCACATGAAATTTGTTTTTCATGTGGTCACATACAGCGGTATACTATTGTTTTAATTTGGTTTAATTTGTTTAATTTCTTTCATTGTACAGATTGTGCCCAAGACAAATTAAAGGGATAGCTGCACAGATCCTGCCTACATTTTGATTAACACCACTGACATTGGACGTTACCTTGGGCTGGATACACCTGAGCGCGCAGAGGGTGAATTGGGTTCTCTTTTCAATATTTTATTCAAAATAAGAAATAGAAAACATATCAAAGGTTTGAAATGATAAAATAGACCTTTTTATGAAAAAATAAGGTAATTTTGGGCAGCACAGTGGCTAAATGGTTAGCACTTCTACCTGGTAGTCCTAGGGTCGTTGGTTCAATTCCCAACCACGGCACCACCTGCCTGGAGTTTGCATGTTCTCCCTGTGCCTGCGTGGGTTTCCTCTGGGTACTCCGGTTTCCTCCCACACTCCAAAGACATGCTGGTAGGTTGATTGGATCCTGTCTAAATTGTCCCTAGTATGTACAGTATATGTATGAATGTGAGTTAGGGACCTTAGATTGTACACCCCTTGAGGGTTAGGGACTGATGTGAATGTACAATATATATGTAAAGTGCTGTGTAAATTGATGGCGCTATGTAAGTACCTGAAATAAATAAATGGCAAATAGATGGCAGCAAAGTCTCAAAAAAGTTGAGAGAGGGCAACAAAAAGCTGGCAAAGTACAACCTCAAATCTGAAAAAGTTGGGGCAGAGCCATGTTTACCACAGTGTAACCTCCCCTCTTCTTTTAACAACACTCTGTAAACGTGGGGTGACCAGTTGCTGGAGTTTTGGGAGAGGAAAGTTGTCCCACTCTTGCTTGAACATATGCTGCTCTAAAGCCTGGATATATCTTTCAGCATTGGTGGTGCCTTGCCAGATGTGCAAGCTGCCTATTCCATACTATTAATGACCCCATACCAGCAGAGAACCTCCTGATGAAGTCACATGATGAGTGATGTAATGCGTTGGGCGGGGCCAGGTGACATCATCGCGTAATCCGGAAGTGGTGCATAGATGCTTTCTGTGGGATCCTTGTTTGCTGTGTATACACATTCTTACTGCCTTTATAAATGTAAGTGCAATTTCTCTTGATAAATCAATCGTATTTGGAGTTACTACACTATGGTGGCCTTTATCTAATTTGAGCAGTAGAAGTAGATATCCTGAAACTTTTACTCAACTCCTGTGATTGGCGGAAGGCGTACTTGACCGATATTTATTTGTGAGCCCATGATCTAATTTGAAGGCACATCTTTGCACTGTGGTGGAGCACCTTTTGTTAGGAGTCAAGTGCAGCACTGTAGTTGTGGTATCAAGACCTTGCATGCAGAAGTTTTATATTAACTGTTATCTGAGTCACAAAGACACCTGACTATTATTCTAGCTGGGACTTGTCCAGTTTTTATTAATTTCATACTATACACTATGCTTAAGCGTGTTTTTTGTTTTCTTTCTTTGCATCAAATTTTGATACATAATTGTTGAGTTCTTTTCTAGTATTATGCATTATATAAATCTCAGCAATGCAATATTTATTTAATATTTTAAATTTCTGACTGGTGCCCATGCTGAGTGGCCAAACTCCTGTGTTCACAAGAGCCGCAGCTTGGCATCAAACCTGGAAGCTAGTGGAGATCACTGTAGTAGTGGTGATCTTCCAGAGCAGGGGTCTCCAAACTTTCAAAAGTCCAAACTGGTTTACGTTCCTTTGGACTTTGGGGGGGGGGGGGGGCAAACTGTGGCCATTGGGAGTAAAAAATTACATAGCGCCTGTGTTCAGTAGGGGAAGGACTATTGTCCCATCATTGCTGTCATTTGGAGAAATAGTGTCCCATCATTGGTGTCTGTGGAAGGAAAAGTACCCTATCATTGGTATTAGTGGGAGGAGTAGTGAACCATTATTGGTATTAGTGGGAGGAGTAGTGAACCATCATTGGTATTAGTGGGAGGAGTAGTGACCCATCATTGGTGTCAGTGAGAAGAATAGTACCCCATCATTGGGGTCAGTGAACGAAATAGTGCCCTCTCATCTGTATTATTGGAAGGAATAGTGCCCCATCATTGGCATTAGTGGGAGGAATAGTGCCCCATCATTGGTGTCAGCAGGAGGAATAATGCGCCATCATTGGTATCAGTGGAAGGAATAGTGACATTCATTGGTATCAATGGAAAGAATAGTGCCCCATCATTTGCATCAATGGAAGCAATAGTGCCCCTTCATTGGTATCAATGGAAGGAATAGTGCCCCATAATTTGTATCAATGGAACGAATAGTGCCCCTTCATTGGTATCAATGGAAGGAATAGTACCCCATCATTTGTATCAATGGAAGGAATTGTGCCCCATCATTTGTATCAATGGAAGGAATAGTGCCCCATCATTTGTATCAATGGAAGGAATAGTCCCCCATCATTGGTATCAATGGAAGGAATAGTGACCCTTTATTGGTATCAATGGAAGGAATAGTGACCCTTCATTGGAATCAATGGAAGGAATAGTGACCCTTCATTGGTATCAGTGGAAGGAATAGTGCACCACCATTGGTATCAATGGAAGGAATAGTGTCCCTTCATTGGCATCACGGAAAGGAATAGTGCCCCTTCATTGGCATCAATGGAAAGAATAGTGCACCATCATTGGCATCAATGGAAGGAATAGTGCCCCATCATTGGCATCAATGGAAGGAATGGTGCCCCATCATTGGCATCAATGGAAGGAATGGTGCCCCATCATTGGCATCAAAGGAAGGAATAGTGCCCCACTATTGTTATCAGTGAGAAGAATAGTGACCCAAGGGTCAAATAACG
Source organism: Staurois parvus (assembly GCF_062004578.1). Taxonomy (NCBI): domain Eukaryota; kingdom Metazoa; phylum Chordata; class Amphibia; order Anura; family Ranidae; genus Staurois; species Staurois parvus. The sequence goes on along the minus strand of NW_028318575.1, from coordinate 927,404 downwards.
GAAAGCAAAGGGCCGCATCTGGCCCATGAGCCACAGTTTGGAGATCACTGTACTAGAGGGATCCCACAGGTATAGTATATGAACTGGGACAATGTAACATAAGTCCATCAGTGATTGGTATTATTGTGTGCATATATAAATCTAAAATATTCACACCACAATAATAAATGTCATATTTACAGGCAGAATGCAATGACACCACAAGGTAATTAGTTATCAAACAGTTCCAATTTGTAATAAATGTGCAATTTCTTTTCATATCATTGTATAGAATAAGTGAACTTAATGTGAATATCCCTTTCTTACCACTACATCACATTTGAGCACACCTCGTGCCATTTTCTTTGTATCTGAACTACTTTTACCTATATATTTATGTATATTAATTGCTCTAGCGATTAAACAGACCCTAAAGGGTTCTACTTATGAATGTGTTTGAGGTCTGCGCGTCTAGGGGACTCATTAGTGAAAATGTGTTTGTACATCAAAAAACAGCTGTTCAATGTGCTATAAAAATCAGTTTTGTGTATATTTAAGCAGAACGTATTCCACAAGGGTTGGTGTGTCTTGTGTGCTCAGATGTTTTTTTTTAAATTTTTTCCTTCAAAAGAATCTTTGGTCCTTTTAAAGTGGTCACACTGCAGAAACTGATTTTGATTTCTAAACTGAAGTTGTCATTGCCAAGTAGACTGCAGTGGAAAAATCAGTTGCTTCAGCGTGTCTTGTTTGTTGAACAGTAAGAATATAAAATAGAGAAAACATATTTATACATCTAACAATTCACAATACGTTTTTCTTATATTCTTCCACATTTTTACATTTTTTTTAACTTTTTTTTAATTACACAGACAATATTTTTGTCCATTTTATATTTCCACTACTGAGGAATTTGGTGGTGGAAAACAGTAGTTTCCAAACTGCAGCCTCTAGGCTGGATGTAGCCTTTCGCTTGCCTTTATCTGGCCCTTTAGGAACTGACACCAATAATGTGGGACCCTTCCTCCCACTAATGTCAATGAAGGGGCACTATTCCGGTCCTTAGATGTGGTGACCCTATTTAGAGTAATTCTTAGTGGACTGCTCCAGGCGCCCATGCAGCTTCATCCGTTTGACTAGCCACTCTTGGGTTGTGGCACCTGAAAGTCAATCCAAGCCTGCTATACTAATTCCAACTCCAAAACAGCCTATGCTTCACCCTACCATTAAGGCTTAGTCATAGAGGACTCTCTATGATTAAGCCCTGTGGGTAGGGCGAAACATGTCAGGGGGGAGCAGCCTGGGAAACTAGGCTAAAGCTGCTCTTCATTCATTTATCCAGTGTATGGGCTGTTTGGGACTTAAGTTAGAATTGCCTTAGTTGTGGTTTCTGTATTTGCTTTCTTTTTTTTTTAGCCTTTATTTTCACCTGGTGATCCTGCCAATAAGTCTTACTTTTCAACACCCTTTAACAGATCAGAAAAAAAGGGTTGGGACAAACCATTTACTATTGCCAGGGGTGCCTACAATGATCTGATATTATTTGTATGTAAAACCTTTATTCTAATATGAAAAAATGTCCTTTTCCTGAATGTTAGTCAAGTCCATTTAATTCTAGTCTAACACTACCCCCCCCCCCCCAGACTGATAATGCAGCTGTCCAAAGGTGTCTCTACTGCTTCTTCATCCAAAGCAGAGACACCCTAGTGTGTTACTACCTGGATCACCAGGTGAAAATAAAGGAAATAGCCTAATAAATGAAAACGAATGCAGCCACCACATCCAAGGATTGCTAAACTGAAACATCTAAATTTTTCACTGTAGTGCTTTGCCCGGAGACACCACGCTCCTCAGCAGCCTGTGTATTGGATCTCTAAATGAACAGAGACCTCAGCCTAGGATCCCCCCAGGTCACGCCCCAAATGAGGTTCTATAAATAGGGGTAGTGGGTGGGGTGAAGCGCGTCAAAGGGCATGGCCTCAGAGGAGCCTAGATTGAGGCTGCTTTTCATTTACTTATCCAGTACACAGGCTGCTTAGGCATGTGGCTTTACACAGCAGGCTAGGATGGGCATTTCAGATGCCAAAACCTGAGAGTAGTGGGTCACCGGAGCAGGTCGGATGGGTGCTTGGAGTGGTGCTCTAAGAAGCCAAACGGGTTTATAGTGGTCGGCCCACTCCATTATCTTCTACAGGTTCTACTGATCTTTAGAATATTTTTTTTTTCTGGTAGAATGTTGTCTTCTTGTCTGGAATTCTTAAGCTGACAAGGCAGAGAGTCGTCTTTTCCGTATGTCTGATCACTGAGCATATTTTACTAGCGATGCGCTACCATCATTTATTCCACGAGGCACTTGACAGTAAGTAGTGCAGCTCTTAACCTGGTTAGGGTCCTCACACGCTTATCTTGTTCAGAGGTTCTATTGCCATAAAGATTTTTAAATTGACTGACAGTCACTCTCATCATGAACTTTTATTATCCGAGTGTAATTCTTAATTGGGTCCAATGAACAATAGCGGCCCTGAGTTATAGACTCTTTTTCTCACCATATAATTAGGATATAATTACCCACAGGATATCAGGATGATGTAGAACCTTATCTACTAAACGTGCCCTCATTAAGAAACCAGTCTAAATGTACATTTATTCAATCAGTATGAATTAATTAAAATGTTACTGGAATCAGGGAGATGGCAATAAAGATGACATATATTAGGAAATGTGATAGCTACCGCCATGGCCTACGCTGCCGTGAATTCACCCGGAAGACTGGATGTGTGATAAAACAAACCAGAAAAGAGTACTACTGTGGATATGGATGCCCTTCCATGTGACCCTTGATTCTTAAATGGGTCATGGATCATCATTGTCTGGACTAGGGAACTGAGCAATTCTTTACAGATTAGACAAATCTACCTGGAATCATTCCGGAGAATGAAAAGAAAAAATGAGAAACTTTGATTCTTCTGATTTATCATTGGTACTTCCAACTTTCCTGGAAAGGAAAGCAAAGGGGGAAATAAAAAAGTATATGAAGGAGGTGAGAGAGTAAAGAAGGAAGGAAGGAAGGAAGAGAGTAAAGAAAGAAGAGAGTAAAGAAGGAAAGGAGGAAGAGAGTAAAGAAGGAAGGAAGGAAGGGAGAGAGTAAAGAAAGAAGAGAGTAAAGAAGGAAAGGAGGAAGAAAGTAAAAAAGTAAGGGAGGAGGAGAGTAAAGATGGAAGGGAGGAGGAAGAGAGTAAAGAAGGTAGGGAGGAGGAGAGTAAAGAAGGAAAGGGGGAAGAGAGTAAAGAAGTAAAGGAGGAAGAGAGTAAAGAAGGAAAGGAGGAAGAGAGTAAAGAAGGAAGGAAGGAAGGAAGGAAGGAAGGAAGGAAGGAAGGAAGGAAGGAAGGGAGAGAGTAAAGAAAGAAGAGAGTAAAGAAGGAAAGGAGGACGAGAGTAAAGAAGGAAAGGAGGAAGAGAGTAAAGAAGGAAGAAAGAGAGAAAGTAAAAAAGTAAGGGAGGAGGAGAGTAAAGATTGAAGGGAGGAGGAAGAGAGTAAAGAAGGAAAGGGAGAAGAGAATAAAGAAGTAAACGAGGAAGAGAGTAAAGAAGGAAGGAAGGAAGGAAGGGAGAGAGTAAAGAAAGAAGAGAGTAAAGAAGGAAAGGAGGAAGAGAGTAAAGAAGGAAGGAAGGGAGAAAGTAAAAAAGTAAGGGAGGAGGAGAGTAAAGATGGAAAGGAGGAGGAAGAGAGTAAAGAAGGAAAGGGAGAAGAGAGTAAAGAAGGTAGGGAGGAGGAGAGTAAAGAAGGTAGGGAGGAAGAGAGTAAAGAAGGTAGGGAGGAAGAGAGTAAAGAAGGTAGGGAGGAAGAGAGTAAAGAAGGTAGGGAGGAAGAGAGTAAAGAAGGTAGGGAGGAAGAAAGTAAAAAAGGAAAGGAGGAAGAGAATAAAGAAGGATGAAGAGCGTAACAAAGGAAAGGAGGAAAAGAGTAAAGAAAGAAAGGAGAAGGAAAGTAAAGAAGGGAGGGAGAAAGAAAACAAAAAAGGAAGGGAGGAAGAGAGTAAAGAATGATGAAGAGCGTAACAAAGGAAAGGAGGAAAAGAGTAAAGAAAGAAAGGAGAAGGAAGGAAGGGAGAAAGAGAATAAAAAAGGAAAAGAGGAGGAGAGTAAAGAAGGAAGGGAGGGAGAGAGTAAAGAAGAAAAAGATGGGGGAAGTAAAAAAGGAAAGGAGGAGGAGAGTAAAGAAAAAAATGAGGAAGAGGGTAAAGAAGGAAAGGAGAGTAAAAAAGAAGGGAGGAAAAGAGTAAAGAAAGAAGAAAGGAGAGTGTTAAGGAGAGATGAATAGAGTAAAAAAGGAAGGAGGAAGAAAGTAAAAAAGGTAGAGAGGAAGTATGGAAGGAAAGTAGGAAAAGAGAAAGAGAATAAAGAAGGAAAAGAGGAGAAAAGTAAAAAAGTTAAGCCGGAAGAGAGCAAAGACAGAAAAAAGGAAGAGAGTAAAAATGGAAAACTGGAAAAGAGGAATAGAGAAAGAGACAAAAAAGGAAAAAAAAAGAAAAAAGTAAGGTAGGAAAGGAGCAAAGAAGAAATAGAGAAAGAGAGAAAAAAAGGAAAGGAGGAAGAGAGTAAAGAAGGAAGAGTGGAAAAGCGTAAAGTAGAAAGAGAGGAAGAGGGTAAAGAAGGATCGGAGAAAGAGAGTAAAGAAGGAAAGGAGTAAGAGAGTAAAAAAAAGGTAGAAAGGAAGAGAGTAAGGGTGCTTTCACATTTAGACTTCTGACAGCAATCAGGCACCTGTGAAACTTAGATACGTGACAAAAAAAATGAAAGAATGAAATATATTATATACACACATTAGGGGCGTTCAAGTCAAACCGGGACTTTTCATTTCACAGGTATAAAAAGAGAGAACTAGTGTGGTGGTAGCACACAGAGTAGTAAGTGGAAAGTGTGTCCTATTGCTGCTAGGTGGCACACATGTCACAGGCCAGTCCTGAGACCATTAATCAAGATGGCAGACAACAGTGTTAGTGTGTGCATGGAACAGCGTGTGATGATAAAGTTTCTTGTGAAGGGAAGGCATAAAACCCGCAAACATCTACAGAAGACTTCAAGCACAGTATGGTGATGAGACGCTCAGCCACAGTAACACATTTGAATGGTGTAAATGTTTCAAAGATGGCCTTACATCTGTCAGTAACGATCCCAGCCATGGTGGTTCCCAGCCCACAGCAGCCATTCCTATGAACATTCAGCACATGGAACGCCTGATCCTGGATAAGCGACACATAACCTATCGTGAAATGGCACAAGAGACAAATCTTTCTTTGGGAACGGTGAACACAATGATGAGGAAGTGAAGCCGGCTGTCCTTAGATGATTTAGGCGTACTGGCAAATCTTTCTAGACCGAAGCATTTACACTGGGATTAATGTATAAATGTAGCAGGGGAGTATGTCAAAAAATAAATGCAGTTTCCACTCCTTGAAATTTGTTCTTTAATTATATAAACTCAAAAGTCCCAGTTTGACCTGAACATCCCTTGTGTGTGTTTGTATATACAGTTGTGTTGAAAATAATAGCAGTGTGTTGAAAAAAGTGAATAAAGCTCAAGATCCTTCTAATAGCTTTTATTTCCATCCACACAAATGCATTGGGAACACAACACATTCTATTCCAAATCAAAACATGAAGAAAAATAGATCAAATTTGTGTTGTTCCTCTAAAAAAATTGAAGAAAAGTGAATATTAGACGGTTCAAAAAAATAGCAGTGTTTGTATTCTTCTTTACAAACTCAAACATTCACTATATAAACTGAAAAATGTTTGAAGATTTTGCTTTCCTTTGAATGACTTCATGAATATTTGGTTGTAGTCGCACTGTTTCTGAGAACTGCTGTACATCTGTGTTGCATGGAGTCACCCAACTTCTGGCCCCTGTGATCAGGTATTCCAGCCCAGGATGATTGGACGACATTCCACAGTTCTTCTCTATTTCTTGGTTTTGCCTCAGAAACTGCATTTTTGATGTCACCCCACAATTTTTCTATTGGATTAAGATCCGGGGATTGGGGTGGCCACTCCATGACGTCAATCTTGTTGGTCTGGAACCAAGATGTTGCACGTTTACTGGTGTGTTTGGGGTCGTTGTCTTGTTGGAACACCCATTTCAAGGGCATTTCCTCTTCACCTCTTCAGCATAAGGCAGCATGACCTCTTCAAGTATTCTGATGTATTCAAACTGATCCATGATCCCTGGTATGCGATAAATAGGCCCAACACCGTAGTATGAGAAACATCCCCATATCATGATGCTTGCACCACCATGCTTCACTGTCTTCACAGTGTACTGTGGCCTGAATTCAGTGTTTGGGGGTCGTCTGACAAACTGTCTCCGCCCACTAGACCCAAAAAGAACAATCTTACTTTCATCAGTCCACAAAATGTTGCGCCATTTCTCTTTAGGCCAATCAATGTGCTCTTTGGCAAATTGTAACCTCTTCAGCACGTCTTTTTTCCAACAGTGGGACTTTGCGGGGACTTCTTGCAGATAGCTTGGCTTCACATAGGCGTCTTCTAATTGTAACAGTCCTCACAGGGAACGTCACACCTTCTTTCATCTTCCTGGAGCTGATTGTTGGCTGAGTCCGCGCCATTTTGGCTATTCTTCTATCCATTCCAATGGTAGTTTTTCGCTTTCTTCCACGTCTTTCAGGTTTTGGTTGCCATTTTAAAACATTTGCGATCATTTTAGCTGAGCAGCCGATCATTTTCTGCACTTCTTTATATGTTTTCCCCTCTCCAAACAACTTTTTAATCAAGGTATGCTGTTCTTCTGAACAATGTCTGGAACGACCCATTTTCCTCAGAATTTCAGAGAGAAATGCACTGTAACCAGCATGTACAACATTTGCTGCCTTCCTTCCTTAAATAAGGGCAATAATTGCCACCTGTTTTTCAAAGAATGAATGACCTCACTAATAGAACTCCACACTGCTATTATTTTGAACACGCCCCTTTCAATGAGTGATTCAATGACACAGAATCAGCAGCATGCATGTCATGACTGTTGGGTCTGTTGGATTTCTATTACTCTACTACACCTGCTAGTAAATTATTTGCCATGTAGAAATATCATTTCTACCAAAAACAGTGATTGATCCGGTTAGTGATGTCTGACTGCTATTATTTTGAACACAACTGTATATATATACTCATATGACTGAGATTTAACAGGGCAGGAGAAGCAAGGAGGTGGGAAAAGAAGGTGGAGCCTTCACATACACTCCCATGATCCTCTATTGGGATGGGAACTCTGAGGTTGGTATGAGATGTGATAAGTGTGCTGGGTGTATTTGGTATGTGCTGCAGACAAGAGAGGTCCCTGATACTAGGCAAAGTGTGTCTATTCTGGCTGTATTGTTTGTTTGTTACAATCTCCGAATCTTCTCCCTGTGGGAATCATCCTACTCTATGCACTGTGCTATATATGACATATTTCAGACCACTCTTTTGATACCCTGGGGTCTAATTACTAAAACTGGAGAGTGCGAAATCTGGTGCAGCTCTGCATAGAAACCAATCAGCTTCCAGTTTTTTTATTTTTTGTCAAAGCTTAATTGGACAAGGTGAAGTTAGAAGCTGATTGGCTACCATGCACAGATGCACCAGATTTTGCACTCTTTCGTTTTAGTAAATCAACCCCACTGTGTGCAGTCAATAACATATTTCACACTGTTCCCCTCTGAACGCTGAGCTGTATGTTATCTATTCCACACCACTTATTTTTGTCGTTATCTCCTTCTCTTTTTCTCTCTCTCGTACTGTACAAACATTTTAGACAGGTGTGAAAAGAATGCTATAAATTAGGAAAGCTTTCAGAAATCAAATCAATATTTGACGTGACCACCCTTTGCCTTCAAAAGAGCATCAATTCTTCTAGGTAGACTTGCACACAGTTTTTATCCAGCAGGACAACGACCCGAAACATCCAGCCAGAGCTACAATGGAATGGTTTAGATCAAAGCCTATTCATGTGTTAGAATGGCCCAGTCACAGTCCAGACCTAAATCCAATGGAGAATCTGTGGCAAGACTTGAAAATTGATGTTCCCAGACGCTCTCCATCCAATCTTTAGCACAGTGGCTAAATGGTTAGCACTTCCGCCTGGCAGTACTAGGGTTGTTGGTTTGAATCCCAACCACAGCACCACCTGCCTGGAGTTTGCATGTTCTCTCTGTGCCTGCGTGGGTTTCCTCTGGGTACTCCGGTTTCCTCCCACACTCCAAAGACATGCTGGTAGGTTAATTGGCTCCTGTCTAAATTGTCCCTAGTATGTGTATGTATGAATGTGAGTTAGAGATCTTAGATTGTACACCCCTTGAGGGTTAGGGACTGATGTGAATGTACAATATATATATATGTGTAAAGCGCTGGGTACATTGATGGGTCTATATAAGTACCTGAAATAAAATAAATAAAAATAAATCTGACAGAGCTTGAGCGATTCTGCAAAGAAGAATGGGCAGAAATGTCCCTCTCTAGATGTGCAAAGCTGGGAGAGACGTCCCCAAAAAGACTTGCAGCTGGAATTGCAGCGAAAGGGGGTCCTACAAAGTATTGACTAAATACAAATGCACACCACAGATTTATTTGTAAAAAAAAAATCTGAAAACCTTTTATAATTTTCCTTCCACTTCACAATTATGTGCCACTTTGTGTTGGTCTATCACCTCAAATCCCAATAAAATACATTTACGTTTTTGGTTGTAACATGACAACATGGGGAACATTTCAAGGGGGTAGGAATACTTTTTCAACGCACTATATCTGCCTGTATTCCTCAGCTTTGAGGACACAAATCTCCAACTCCATTTGCAGAAATGCCACCCCAAACATGCAAGAAACCTCCACCATGCTTCACTGTTGCCTACAGACACTCACTATTGTATCACTTTCCAACCCTTCACCAACAAACTGCCTCCTATTACAGCCAAATATTTAAAATTTTTAGTCATAAGTCCAGAGCACTTGCTGACATTTTTCTGCACCTCAGTTCCTATGTTTTCCTGCTTAGTTGAGTCGCTTAGCCTTGTTTCCACATCGGAGGTATTGCTTTTTGGCTGCAATCCTTGAACCCACGAAGACCACTTCTAGCCAGACTTCAGACAGTAGATGGGTGTACTTGGGTCTGACTGCTTTCTGCCAGTTCTGTGCTGATGGCACTGTTGGACATCTTCTGATGTCAAAAGGAAGTAAGCATGATGTGTCTTCTATCTACTGCATTAACCTCCCTGGCGGTATTCCCGAGTGTAGCTCGGGGTAAAATGTCTGTACCAAAAGCGGTAACCCCGAGCTACACTCGGGCTTACCATGCGGCGCTGCATAGGGATTCCCTGCAGCACTTACCTTGTCCTTCACTCCCACGATGCGTCCCCTGCAGCATCCCCAGCCATCTCCTCCGGCCGATGCCGGCATCCGGCTTCTGTGTTCCGGTCCCTGTGACGTCGGGACGTACGGGCACCGCCGGCGGCGGGAAATTTGAAAATTTTAAAAAATGTCATTTTTTTCCAAACAAATTTTACATAGTAAAACATTGCTGTTTCAACCCATTTCACATACATTTTGTCCCGAGTGCTTTGTCCGGCGCCCTGCCTGCATTTTTACTCTTCTTTCTGCCTGGAAACTGAGAAACGTCCATGGCGTCCAAAAAGTGTCCCTTTAGCTCAAAAGCGGGTTTAGACCGGCTAGAGAACAGCGATAGTAAATCAGAACCACTTGCAGAATTGAGTGATAATGATTGGTGGGGGAAATTCCTCATCAGACACTGAAAACGATTTTGCGACTTTGCTCAGCGATGTGCGAACTTGGCGCTATATTTCAAATTTCAGTGTTTTTGGTTTGATTATATTATTGAATTAAATGTATTATTATTATATTATTATTTTTTATGATTATTTATTAAATTATAATTTATGATTTCGTGTTTCAAGTTTTATCCTACCCGGGATGTTTACTAGACTCTTGTTCGGACAGATTTCACTGAGTTATTCCTAAAAATTACAGCCTACAATAAAAAAACTACATATTTCCAGGAAAAATTATGGTACCGCTTTCAGCACCAAAAATCTGAAATAATCATACCGCTAGGGAGGTTAAGTATCCTTGGCCAACCATTCTGTCTATGGTCCTCAACGTTGCCCGTATCTTTGTGCTTCTTCAAAAGAGCTTAAACAGCACATCTTACAACCCCAGTCTGCTTTGAAATATTTGCCTGGGAGAGATCTTGCTGATGCAGTATAACTACTTTGTGTCTTGTTGCTGTTCTCAGTCTTGCCATGGTATATGACCTGTGGTATGTCTTTCACAATCTCATATTAGTAGCAGAGTATGGCTGTTCCTCGCCCAGTTTTAAGCTTCCTACACAGCTGTTTCTATTTCAATTATTGACTGTGGTTCAACTAAGGCTGGCCATGCATTAAGCAATTTTGTTGTATAATTTTCCTTTACCAAAACAAAATAATATGAGGTCAAGTCTAAACACTTTTAATATGTATGTAATCAGGCAGGCCCTTGCACTACGTAGTTGAAGGTAAATCTAAAGGAAATTGAATAAGAACATTGTATAATGTATGGCCAGCTTTACATATGAAACTAATGATCATTAGCACCTGCTTGATAAAATTGATTAATCATACACCTGACTCTAACCCTTCAAAATCCCTGACTGTGTGCAAGTGTAAGAATTGAAGATGATTTGAAGCCCAAGGGTAGTCACCCCAAATATTGATTTGATTTCGAGTTTTGTTTAATGTTTTGAAACTTTTGCACAGTACTGTATATATATATATATATATATATATATATACACACACACACAGTGTTCAGCATAAATGAGTACTGTACACTCCTTTTGAAAAGTAAGATTTTCATCAATACTCAATGAACAAAAGAACAATTTCCAAAATGTTGACAAAACTGAGTTTTATAGAACATTTGTTTGGCTCATTACATGAAAATCAGGTTAATAATTTAACTTAGATTACAAAATCTTCAGTTTTACTCAAATTAGTTGATGCAAAAATGAACACACCCCACAACAAACACTACTCCATCTAGTATTTTGTATGACCTTCATGAACACCAAGTCTTCTAGGCATGGAATGAACAAGTTGGTGACATATTGCAACATCGATCTTTTTCCATTCTTCAAGAACGACCTCTTTTAGAGCCTGGATGCTGGATGGAGAGCGATGCTCAACTTGTCTCTTCAGAATTCCCCATAGGTGTTTGATTTGGTTCAGATCAGGAAACATACTTGGCCACTGAATCACTTTCCCCCTGTTCTTCTTCAGAAATGCAACAGTGGCCTTAGATGTGTGTTTGGGATCATTGTCATGTTGGAAAAGTGAACGACGGCCAAGGGCACGGAGTGATGATCGAATCTTCTCTTTCAATATAGAACAGTACATCTGTGAATTCATGATACCATCAATGAAATGCAGCTCCCCGACACCAGCAGTACTCATGCAGCCCCACAGAAGGACACTGGCACCACCATGTTTCACAGTAGGCACCATGCATTTTTCTTTGTACTCCTCACCTTTGCGACCTCATACAGTTTTGAAGCCACCAGTTTCAAAAACATTTATGTTGGTCTCATCACTGCAGAGTACAGAGCCCCAGCAGTCTTCTTCTTTTTTAGCATGTGCTCAAGCAAATTTCATGTGGGCTTTTTTGTGCATGAAGTTTAGGAGAGGCTTCCTTCATAGACAACACCATGCATGCCATTCCTCTGCAGTGTACGCCGTATTGTGTCACGGGAAACAATCACCTCAGTTTGCCTTTCTATCAGCTAACTGCAGTGAACTTTCATGGTGATATTCTTCAACCCTTCTCATCAGAAGATGCTACTGTCGAGGTGTTAACTTCAGGCGGCCTGGACGTCTCTGTGAGATGGTTGCAGTTCCATCTTTGTTACATTTTTGTATTACTTTTGCTACAGTATTCTGACTGATAAGTAAAGCTTTGCTGATCTCCTTGTAGCCTTCACCTTTCTTGCGTAAAGAAAGTATTTCCTTTCTCAGGCCTTGTGACATTTCTCTTCCATGTGGTGCCATTGCTGACAGCATGAAATGGGAGGAGTATTCTTTGTTAATAATCAACTGTCTGCTGGACACCTGTTCAAAGAGTAATTAGACTCACCTGTAGTTGAATTCTTGTTAATTAGGATTTTGTTGTTTAAAATTTAGCTTTGCTCCCAAGATTTTCATTTGGGTGTATTCATTTTTGCAACATGGTCTTGAATTAATTTTTTAAGAAAAAAACTTTTTTGTGTGTGTGCAAAGTAGCAAATCTTGTTTGCAATTAATGGCCGGCATTTGTGTATTGAGTATTTTGTAATATAGGGTCCCATAGAACATGGTGATTCTGAAAGGAAAGTAAAGGTTTTCTGACAAATCTGTTGGGGTGTACTCATTTATGCCGAGCACTACATATATATATATATATATACACTGTATATATATATATATATATATATATATATATATATCAGTGCCAACAGTTTTCTCAGCGCTTTACAATATATGTATATATATATATATATATATATATATATATATATATATAAATAACACACACACACACACACTATATATATATATATATATATATATATATATATATATATATATATATATATATATATAAATACATGGAGAGAGAGAGAGAGAGAAAGACAGTATTTGACATATACATGAGCTGTAATAATTGCAATGTAATTGTAATAATTGTATATAATAATGCAGTAATTGCTTTTTGTGCATTTAGTAGTTTTTTTTAAAGAAAATTTTTAAATAAAAATACCAACAATGTAAACACTGCTAAGCACTTATTTGCTGAAAAGCCAACTTACCATAAACTCCCAACCTTAGTTCAGTTTGGCAAGTTCGAATCACCTCTAGTCACAAAGAGGTTAAATAATAACTGTAGTCAAACTGGTGGAAAACCTTTCATTTTCATATGAAATGTGTAATTATAACTCCAGTATTTCAAAGAAAGACAATGGGACGTACATTCCGATTAGTTTGCCCTGACTGTAACACTAATTAAGCATTAGTAATTAAACTTTATAAATATTCTATTAATTACCAATGAAAGCAACAGCTAAATAGAATAAGTTGACAGTTTATTGTTTAATGTATTTTAATTAAAATATTTTATTTTGTGTTAAGAAAAAAATAAAGTCTTTAAAAGGGCAGACATAAAAATATTGCACTGACTATTTAATGGTGAGACGGGGTGAAAGCTTATATTTTAGCTCCCTCTGCTGGCTTTTATTTTATTTTGCTCATGATTAACTACACAGCAGAATTTTACACTTCACTGTACAGCACTTTCTCAAGCAATGGGGAAGAAAAGGTAAATCCAGGACAGAACACACTTAGCCAGCATTATTGTTATGTGAAAGGAGCTAGTACCTATGTTTATTTATTTATTCATAATAATGATCATGTTACTTACTTATATACAGTTACATGCTGTAATCTAGGGCACATAGCCTGAAGGGAAAAAAATTATATATATATATATATATATATATATATATATATATATATATATATATACACACACCTACAGTTTATAAGCAAATATAAATTATATTCTGTCTTTTTTACTTGCTTAGATATGGAGTACTGACATTTTTTTTTTTTTTAGATAAAAAATGTTATGTCGAAATGTAACTGTGATGTGTTGCCGCTAGGCCAGAAACAAACAGTATTTTTATTGTGAAAGGAATTTCATATCTCTGGAGGATTTACAATAATGTTCTAGGTGATAGTAAAGATTCCTAGCAAGGTGAACGGAACCATTTTTTACCATGATGTGATGACATTGAAAAACAGCATCTTATAAATTCCTTTAAACATTCAAGTTTGTTTGTTTGTTTTTTAAATAAATTTATATATATAATGACTTTCTTTTTGGTTTACCTTGCAGAAAAAAACATCTACCAATACTGCAAATGATAGGAAATAATAGACTATAAAACTTTGAATATTGTTTAAATAATAATAATCATTTTTCCTTGATTTAAAATAAAAAAAAAATTTATTTCACAATTGTATTTGTAAATATATATATATATATATATATATATATATATATATACACACACATTTTATATACACACACACACATATATATATATATATATATATATATATATATATATATATATATTTATATATACACATATATATTTATATATATATATATATATATATATATATATATATATACATAATATTTTAAAATGAAAGAAAAAAAAATTAAATACATAAAGTACTTTTGAGGAGCTTTAAAACCTAAAATTACTATATTTTAAAATAAAATCTGATCTGTTTGTTCACTTTAAGATTTATTCTGTTTATTTATTTATTTTATTATTATTTATTTATTTTACCTATCATTTTCCAAACATTTAAAAAAAAAATACTTCATTTGGCCATAAAACAGTTATTCACAGTTTTTTTGTTAAATATATATATGATAGGAAATAATAGGCTATAAAACTTTTAATATTGTATAAATAATAATGATTTAAAAATTAAAACAAAACACTTTAATGTATTTCACATATATGTTTGTAATAATAATAATATATATATATATATATATATATATATATATTTAGATCATATTTTAAAATGAAAGAAAAACAAAATTTTAAATACATAAAGTACTTTTGAGGAGCTTTAAAACCTAAAATTACTATATTTTAAAATAAAATCTGATCTGTTTGTTCACTTTAAGATTTATTCTGTTTATTTATTTATTTTATTATTATTTATTTATTTTACCTATCATTTTCCAAACATTTTTTTCAAAAAATACTTCAGTTGGCCATAAAACACTGTTATTCACAGTTTTTTGTTAAATATATATATGATAGGAAATAATGGGCTATAAAACGTTTAATATTGTATAAATAATAATGATTTAAAAATTAAAAGAAAACACTTTAATTTATTTCACATATATGTATATGTTTGTAATAATAAATATATATATATATATATATATATATATATATATATATATAATATTTTGAAATGAAAGAAAAACAAAATTTTAAATACATAGAGTACTTTTGATGAGCTTTAAAACTAAAAATTAATATATTTTAAAATAAAATCTAATCTGCTTGTTCACTTTAAGATTTATTCTGCTTATTTATTTATTTTATTATTTATTTAATAATTTTCCCTATCATTTTCCAAACATTTTTTTCAACAACTATTTCAGTTGGCCATAAAACACTGTTATTCACCCAAATTGAAGCTGTTAAAGTCGTCTAAGACCCGCTTCTTCTCACAAGAATATATAGCTTTAATAAGGTCCACAAATATAACTGAATATGTTAGTTGATTATAGAGTTATTAATAACATGTCCCCTATTGTCATTGTCAATGGCACTGATATTAATAAAAAAAAATAAAATAATGAAATTAAATGATGAAAAAAACCTTGTTTTTGCCAGAGAATACACTGTTGTCTATTAAATTCTGAAAGCTGTAATAGTAGAATATGTCTTGTTAATTATTCTATAACAGAGTAACAGAATGTCTGTTACTGGTTATGAAAAAAATTCTAGAAAACTAATAGAATTTAGTCCTTGAAATGACTTCCTGCCCAAGTTGTGTTTTTCTTTCTCAGTAAAACAGAATGAAATCCAGATAAGCACAAAGCTGCATGTCATGTATGTATTTATTGAATCAAGAAGCTCAGTGACTTCAGCCGCGGCCACCTCTCGGGGGTCTCGGAGGAGCAGCCCAACATGTCACCGTTAGCAGCCAGTCCCACTACAGATGTTCTGATGCTCCCAACATGACATTGTCAGACCTATTTCTATTGGATTTGTAAATAAAAACTGAAAACTGAATTAGGTGAAAAAACAGACCTTGAAAAGTGATTAGCAAATTGTCTGCGAACGTAAGTACATTTTATATCATGTTATCCGTGCCAGATCTACAGTCCAATGTCGCAAACCAGTTAAGGAACAAAGATTCTTGTTTTCATCTTCCACTGAGTGTCTTTTATGTGTCAAATGAATATGATAAGAAGCAAAAAATAAAGAGACTGAGCAAAGAAAAAGAGAGGGAGGGGGAGGGGAAGAAAAGGAAAGAAAAGAAAAGAAGGAGGGGGGAAGGAAGGAAGGGAAAAAAGAAGTCAGAAAGAAAAAAGAACGAAGAAAGGAAGGGGAAAAAGAAAGGAAGAAAGTAAAGGGGAGAAAGGAGGAAGGGGGACAAAAAAAACAAAAGGAAAAGAAGGAAGGGGGAAGGAAGGAAGGGAGTAAAGAAGGGAAAAAGTAAAGAAGAAAGGAAGGGGAAAAGGGAAGGAAGGAAGTAAGAGGGGAAAGGGGAGAAAGAAGGAAGGAGAAAAAAAGAAAAGAAAATGGGTGATGGAGTGGAGAAGGAAGAAAATGAAGAAGGGAATAAAAAAGGACAGGAAAATGGAAGGAAGGAAGGAAGGGAGGAAGGAAGAAAGTTAGGGAAAAAAATGGAAGGAAGAAGGGAGGAAAAGAATGGAAAAAGTAGAGAAAGAAGGGAAGTAAAAAAGAAAGAAAAGGGGGGGGGAAGAAAGGAAGGGAAAAATGATGGAAGAAAGGAAAGGAAAAGAGGAGAGAAAGAAGAAAGGGGGAAAAACAAAAGGAAAAGAAGGAAGGAAGGAAGGAAGGAAGGAAGGAAGAAGGGAAAAAGTAAAGAAGAAAGGAAGGGGAAAAGGGAAGGAAGAAAGTAAAGGGGAAATGGGGAGAAAGAAGGAAGGAGAAAAAAGAAGGAAGGAAGGAAGGAAGGAAGTTAGGGAAACAATGGAAGGAAGAAGGGAGGAAAGGAATGGAAAAAGAAAAAAGTAGAGAAAGAAGGGAAAGAAAAAAAAGAAATGAAGGAGGGGGGAGGAAGGAAGAAAGGAAGGGAAAATTGACGGATGAAAGGAAAGGAAAAAAGGAGAGAAAGAAGGGAAAAAAGGAGAGAAAGAAGAAAGGGGAAAAAAACTAAAGAAAAAGCAGGAAGGAAGGAAGGAAGGAAGGAAGGAAAGAAGGGAAAAAAGAAGGCAGAAGGGAAGCGAATAAAGTAAAGAAGAAAGGGAGGGAAAAAGGGAAGGAAGAAAGTAAGGAGGAAAGGCAGAGAAAGAAGGAAGGAAAAAAAAGTAATGGGGAAAGAGGGGGGAAGGAAGGAAATGAAGAAGGAAAGAAGGGAAAATAGAAGGAAGGGGAAAAAAGGAAGGAAGAAGGGAAGGGAAAAGTTATGGAAGAAAGGAATACAAAAAAAGGAGAGAAAGAAGAAAGTGGAAAAAAAAGAAAAGGAAAAGAAGGAAGGAAAAAAGGGAAAAAAGAAGGAAGAAGGGAAGGGAAAAAAAAAGAATAAAGGAAGGGGAAAAGGGAAGGAAGAAAGGAAGGAGGAAAGGGAGAGAAAGAAGGAAGAAAAAAAGAAAAGGGAAAAGAGGGGGGAAGGAAGGAAATGAAGAAGGGAAAGAAGGCAAAATAGAAGGAAATAAGGAAGGGGAAAAAAGGAAAGAAGAAGAGAAGGGAAAAGGAAGAAAGGATAGGAAAAAAGGAAGGCAGATAGGAAGAGGGAAAAGGAGAAGGGAAAGAAAGGAAGGAAGGTCAAAAAGGAGAGAAAGACAAAAAAAAAGAAGGAAATGAAGGAGGAAAGGAAGGAAGGAAAAAAAAGAAAAAGAAAGAAGGAGAAAAAGGGAGAAAGAAAGAAGTAGATAGCTGGATAATTCCGCGTCTAGATCTGAGCTCCCTGCAATGCAGATCTGCACCGCGCACCCAAAGCACAAACTGACCAGCAGAATACCTTCATCTTTCTGGGAAGTTGGATCTTTAAAAGACGTAAAATGTAGAAGTGACCTGCTCTCCGGTTTCTGGTAAGCACTATATAAGTCATAAAATCTGACTCAGCCTCCATTACAGCTGATCCTGGGGAAGTTTTGCTGTCATCTTAATGGGAAGGTAATATATTAAACACAAGGAAAGCAGTGGCCAGGTGTAACGATTGTGACTTCAGGCTGAATTGTCGATATACTGGGATAAATGCACAACAGGTATACACTCACCAGAACCACGGGACAGATGGACGTTGGGGGTAAGATATGATCCTTCAGGGGTCCGCAATCACATTCAGGTTTCAGGTGGGACGCACATTTGTTGTGAAGCTGTAGGTAAAAGAAAAGTCTTTGTGAGCATATGCAAGCGTGCCACAAATGCATGTACTGTATATTCAACTCTGTAAAAGAATATCCTAACTAATGGCAGAAAATGCACCACAAATGCATCCCAAGCACATTGTAAACCCAATACGAATGCATGTAGACAAGTGTGTGGAGAAGAATAGTGACCGCATGGATTGTGGGGCAAACAGGCCCTCAGTTATCAATCCAACTATCCTCAGACTTTATGTACAGTTTATCACTCACACAGTCTTTTCTTACAATATTTGTATATTTTAATTTTACAATCATTTCCGATATTGCCAGACACAGATTGATAAGAGATACGTGAAAATTAAAACCCTCATTTTGCTGAAATGAATGGGAGTCAAATCAGACGGTGAAATTTGTTTTTTTGTTTTAACGGCGCCTTGGGCTATGTTAAGGAGCTGAACTTTGAAAGCTGTACCCAAAAAAAAGGCAGTTAAAGGGCAAAGGTAAGAAAACTTCAGAACATGTTGGCAGGAGAAGGCTGGCACATGCTCATACTTATGTGCATGCTTATAATTCTAAGCAAAAGGTCAATACAAAACAGGCATTGTCACAATCATACAAATGTATTAGTGTGTGCAGAAAACACACGCACACGTATGAACACTGGTGCCAAATGGCCTATTTAAGCTGCACTCTGACATGGATGGATTGCTGAAAGGTGTTCAGATACTTCCTGCTTTACCTGAGCCTTGACCTGCTATACCTGCTTACCTGTGCACAGCTGGGCTTGCCCCTGACCTGTCCTTGGATTTCTGCCTGTTTACTGTGACTTCAGCTCGTATCCTGACTCTGCTCCTGTCTTGCTTTCCTGTACCTCGCTGCCCAGCTGTGTATTGATCCCGGCTCGTATCCTGACTCTGTCTCTGCCTGATGTTCCTGTACCTTGCTGCCTGGCTGCGTACCGATCCCGGCTCGTGTCCTGACTCCATCTCTGCCTGATGTTCCTGTACCTTGCTGCCTGGCTGCGTACCGATCCCGGCTCGTGTCCTGACTCCATCTCTGCCTGTTGTTCCTGTACCTTGCTGCCTGGCTGTGTACCGATCCTGGCTCATATCCTGCCTCTGCCTGATGTTCCTGTACCTTGGTGCCCGGCTGTGTACTGATCCCGACTCGTATCCTGACTCTGTCTCTGCCTGATGTTCCTGTACCTCGCTGACTTGCTGTGTACCGATCCCGGCTCGTATCCTGACTCCGTCTCTACCTGATGTTCCTGTACCTCGCTGACTTGCTGTGTACCGATCCCGGCTCGTATCCTGACTCCGTCTCTGCCTGATGTTCCTGTACCTCGCTGCCTGGCTGTGTACTGATCCCGACTCGTATCCTGACTCCGTCTCTGCCTGATGTTCCTGTACCTTGCTACCCGGCTGTGTACCAATCCCGGCTCGTATCCTGACTCCGTCTCTGCCTGGTGTTCCTGTACCTTGCTGCCCGGCTGCGTACCGGTCCCGGCTCGTATCCTGAATCTGCCTCTGCCAGATGTTGTTCCTGTACTTCGCTGCTGGGCTGTTGATGACCTTTTGGGTTGTGTCCTGGCTACACTCCTGTCTACCAAGCAAGTGTCACCATGTTCCAGTTCCTGGTGATCTTTGGTCATCTGCTTCCTGCAAACCCCAGCCAGCGCTACCTGCTACACCAGCCTTCATGCCACCCTGTGTCCCCACACTCCCTGTCATCACTGCCAGGGGTGTTGGACATGATGTGCAAGAGAAGCCCCCTCTCCAGCTCAATCTCCACCAAGGTACAGTATGTGACAGCAAAGAACTAGTCAATAGTATTGTCACCAGTAAGTCCCCCTTTACTCCTCTGCTTACTGACTTATAATGCCTTATAATGCACTGATGAAGTCACGTGATAACGGGACGTAACCCGTGAGACGTGGTGACGTATTTCCGGCGCTGCCGCCATCTTGGTACACCTGTAACCCATGCAGATACACCCATAGCATGAGTTTTTTTCACAGCTTGTTTGTCTTATTTCAAATGTGAGTGGGCAATTGGTTTTTATGCTCATAACTATTAATAAAAGGTTTTACACTGTGGAGATTTCTTTTATATCTTTATCCTAATGGGAGATGGCTGTATCTGAATATATCATCCCTGGAGGGGACCTGCTGCTTCTATCTGTATGCCTATGAAGGAATAGCACCAGTGTGGACGGATATCATCCTGGTAGGGGAATCTGAAAGTGGAAGGTCCTTTTTATATTTCAACAAGCGGGTTGGCCCTTTGGGTCGCTGCAACGAGGTGAGGAGGCAATTCAGCCGTTTACAGATTATTTCTTATTGGTTGTCATGCTTATCCACTTTATCACCTGCACGTTTAAAGAAGCTTGAAGAGTTCAACTATTTTGGTGTTTATACACCTGTGAACTTTTTTTCTTTGGACTTGTTTTATGATTCCTTTTTTTTTTATCTCACAATTCGTATTTATTTTTCCTCTGTCACATATATGAATGTTGATGTATCATATCATTTGTCACGCATTTTGGGATTATTACAGCACTTGTTAATTTGTGATAATTTTGTCCCACATTCTGGGATATATCACAGCACTTGTTATTTTGTAAAAAATTTGTCCCACATTTTGGGATTCACAGATGTCACTGTCTCTTCACTAAATATTCTGGCATATTTAAGCCTACGTACGTCTTTCTCGAGAGGATCTCGATCCCAATATGGTGGTTCACTTTACTTTATGCATATATTGTTTTCACATCATTGTTAGTCCATATGGACTACTGTAGGTTCATTCTCACTATTTTCCACCATTGTGTTTATGCATTTTTCATTTCTAGATCGGCTCAAGGATCATTTTTATGATCATATTTATTCACTTTATATATATTTGTATGATTTGTCCTTTTTTTTTATTTTATTATTGGGTTCATATGTTGATATTTAAGTTTATTTAGGGTAGCGCTACACCAATACATCAATTATTGTTTTTCTTATTATCCATTTGGTATATGGTTGGGTGTTAGCAGCCCCCTCCTGTTTTATGCTATTGGGTACATAGTAGCGCAAGAGGTTTTCCACTAGTATTATAATGCACTGTGTCTCTGTATAGAGGTACTATGTATGACAGCTTCCTTCTTGTCAACGGTTGTTAGGGAAACAGCAGGTTTTGTCACCCACCACATCCTTAGCAACCAGTGATATTACCTGGCATGTTCATTTATTGTCCTGTAATCTCCAGCCATGTAAACAAAGGAGTGGGGATTGCCATTAGTAGTATAATTAACCCTTTGACTCTGAGCATATGCAAATTAGCGGCCCCACTGGACTGGGCTTTTTTCCATGGGGCCACTAATTTGCATACCCGTCTTTTTGCTGGAAGTGTGCTGCATGGCATGCTCCCAGCACACAGACCGGGGTGTCAGTGAGAGCCCTGGGTCCAGTTCTAACGACTGGGACCTGGAAATCCCAATTCCAGGTCACATGATCACTGTGAAAGCCTCTGATTGGATAACACAGTGATCAGTCACTGTGAAGCCCACCCCCCTTATTTTCTCTCTCTGAATGAAGGAGAGAGATACATTGTATAGCTCTCTCTCCTTTCAGAGAGAAAACAATGTGTTTGTAAAAAATAAATTAATAAATAAACAAATAAATACAATTAATAATTAATAAAAAAAAATGAAAAAGTAAAAATACCTAGATCAAGGTTTCATCTATGTCAGTGCCAGGGTTAGTGTTTGGATCAAGGTCAGAGTCAAAGATCAGGGTCAGAGGTCAGGGTCAGGGGTCAGAGTCAGTTTTTTTTTTTTTTTCAATATTTTTTTTATCAGTGTTAGTGGCAGGATAAAAAAAAAAGCAAAATGTGCACTATTGTTTCTGGTCCGTACTACGGGTACAAACAACAATTAACATACACATATGTGGTATCGTCAGGAGCTGGAAAAATTAGTTTGGGTTGTTTTTTGGTGGTTGGTTACAGTAGTAGCAAGAAATATACAACTAAATTTTAAAAAAATACGCAGATATCCATTGCCGTTTACCACCAAATGAAAGCCTGATTTGTCCTGAAAAAAACAAGGTATAATCCACCTGGCTGTACATAGTAGGTGTGATGATATGTACAATTTTGCTAACACATGTTTGCTAACACATTTGCTAACACACAAGTTGCAAAATTATGCTTAGGCTTTAAGATTTGTTGTACCCTTAGAAGTGAAGGGGTTAATAAATAAGTAAATAAATATTTCAATATATAAAATAGTTTGTAATCGCTATAACTTTCACATAACGTAATCAATATACACTTATTGGGATTTTTTTCTATCAAACACATGTAGCAGAATACATGTTGTCCAAAAATTTATGAAGACATTTTATTTTTTACATTTTATATCTGATATGTTTCAGTCTTTTTTCATTTATATCGCAAAAAAAACAAATTAAAAAAATCCAGTGGTGATTCCATGCCACCAAAAAACATCTATTTATGTGAAAAAATGTATATAAATTGAGTTTGGGTATAGCATTGCATGACTGCAATTTCCAGTTAAAGGAGCGTTCAATTGGTTAAACTGCATCTTGTAAATGTGAGGTTTGCTGTATATATCATAAAGATGTGCCACTTCACAGGCAGGTTAAGGACATCTCCCAAACATGTTATTTAAAATAATTTAGCTTTTTTAAAATTGTTTCACTTTAAGTATTATTAGAGTCGCTGCTCCCCACCAAATGCAAATATTTAATCTTTTTTTTTCTTTTTTTTTAATACATATTCCCCAGGGCAGTGCTCAGTCCCCAGTGCTATTTGTTTGACAATTCCATGCCTATAATTTGTCTCCTATTGAAATCAATGAGGTTTGGATTTGTCACCTGAACCTAAATAAAGTTTGTCAATCTGCCTAAAACAGAATTCAGGTAAGTTCAGGTCATCCCTAAGCAGGGGCGGACTGACAATTTGGAAACTCGGGCACTGCCCGAGGGCCCGGGATCAGTAGGGTGCCCCAAGAGATGCCCCTGGTACCTTTTTCATAGGCTTTTTTGAGTTTGGGCAAGGACACAGGGGCCCCATGATCCCCTATTGCCCGGGGGCCCCATGCCTTGTCAGTCCGCCCCTTTCCCTAACCAGGAAAGGAATTCAAGACAAAAAGTAGATTTTCAGAGTACTGCTTAAGCACAATGAACATTTCTAACTGTTCCCTATCCAAAGGATTAAGGATGTTGCTTTCAACCATGTTCAACCTGATTTTGTGCAAAAAAAAAAGAAAAAAAAAGGAAACTTCTCAATAGCCTAATTTATTCCTATGTTTTACTGAACTGAAACACTAAAAAAAATTAAAAAAGGTAAATACAAATGTAAAGTGACAGTATACAAATAAGGATCAAATACACAAAAGAGGAAACAGACAAATATTATTATTATTATTATTATTATTATACAGTATTTATAAAGCGCCAATAGTTCGCTCAGCGCTGTACATTATAAAGGGGGACAGAACATGTGACAGAACAATACCAATACAATGCAAAACATGAGGGTATCGAGGGCCCTGCTCTTTCAAGCTTACAATCTAGGAGGGAGGGGATGGTGGCACAGGAGGAGATAGCTGTGGGGGATGGAGTGGTAGGAAGAGTGGAGGAGGTCGGCAAGTTAGCAGGGGGCGGGGTAGGCTTCCCTGAAGAGATGGATTTTCAGGGTGCGCCTAAAGGAGAGGAGAGTAGGTGATAATCTGATGGGTTGGGGCAGGGAGTTCCAGAGGATGGGTGACACCCTGGAGAAGTCCTGGAGGCGGGCATGGGAGGAGGAGACCAGGGAACTAGAGAGAAGGAGGTCTTGTGAGGAGCGGAGTGTGCGTGTTGGGCGGTACTTGGATATTAGGTCAGAGATGTAGTTCGGGGCAGTATGGTGGACAGCTTTGTACGTCAGCGTTAGGATTTTGAATTTGATCCGTTGCGCAATCGGAAGCCAGTGGAGGGATTGGCAGAGGGGGGTGGCGGAAACGGAGCGGTTGGAAAGGTGAATGAGTCTGGCAGCCGTATTCAGGATGGACTGAAGCGGGGATAGCCAGCGGCGAGGCAGGCCAGTGAGGAGGGAGTTGCAGTAGTCGAGTCGTGATATGATGAGGGAGTGGATGAGCTGTTTAGTGGTTTCTGGAGTTAGGATATAAGGAACACTAACTGAAATAAAGAAAACTACCCACCTCCCCAGAAAAAAAAACACTCTAAATAAAAAAAAAAAAGTTAGGTTCCATTCACACTTGTACGACTCTAAAATTGTGCAACTTTGACGCATTTTTGGATGGGTGCGACTTGGATGTGACTTGTCCCTCCGCAAAGTTGGACCCATGGTTGCTTGTAAAACATTCAGGTATGACTTTCATACAACTTTAGAGGGTTAACATTGAAGTCTATGGTCCTCAAGCTGCATGAAAGTCAAACCAAAGTAATGAATGAACTACTTTGAGGTTGCTGCAACTTTAAATCGCACATATATTTATTTCCGGTACTTATAAAGCGCCGTCAATTTACGCAGCACTTTACATATATATTGTACATTCACATCAGTCCCCAACCCTCAAGGGGCGTACAATCTAAGGTCCCTAACTCACATTCATACATACACATACTAGAGCCAATTCACCTACCAGCATGTCTTTGGAGTGTGAGAGGAAACCGTAGTACCTGGAGGAAACCCACGCAGCTACAGGGAGAACATGCAATATCAATGGCTACCACTGGAAAACATGGGATAGCACTTGTCATGCGACTCTGATGTCGCATAAGCGTGAACGATGTCTAACAAGTAAAACTTTTTTCAAGCATATTGTGAAAAAGCAGCTAAATTACAAACGTGTAGAATTTGCACCTTGTCAAAAATCACTCTGCTCAACTCTGGGTTTGCATATAGAATATGATCTACTGGTATTTAAATGTTCATTTTTTGAAAGGTTATCAATATTTTGTACAATTTAGACTATATTTGTGTATGCTTCCTGAATTGTTTGTAACATTTCACATTCTTCTTTATTCAAAAATAGATAAATGATCCAACACCTAATTCACTAAGTATATAAGTGGAGTCAGGGGCTGCCTTGTAATAGCACATGGGCCAAGCTGAGGACTCCGGTGCAAATATTTTTCAAGAGGTGGAAAAGTGGAAGCTCGGCTTGTTTGCTTCCTCCCAGGGGCGGACTGATAACTCATGGGGCCCCCGGGCAATAGGGGATCATGGGGCCCCTGTGTCCTTGCCCAAACTCAAAAAAGCCTATGAAAAAGGTACCAGGGGCATCTCATGTGGCCCCCTACTGACCCCGGGCCCTCAGGCAGTGCCCAAGTTTCCAAATGGTCAGTCCGCCCCTGCTTCCTCCCCCGCTCCACTGCCATCTTTGGCACTTTTTTTGGGGGGGGGAGAAGAAACCTGGTTGTGACAGGAACCCGCTCCCACTTTCAGCTCAGTTCGCCGGAAACTTTCCAAAAAATATAGTGTAAGAAGCTGTGAGCACTTTTTTGGTCATTACTGAGATGTCAGGAATGGGGGGGATATATGAGCCCCAACTCAGGCAATTTAAAAAGGCAGAGCCATAGTAAAGTTGAAAATCACTTTAAACTTAAGCCAAATAGAAATTACATTTTGGACAATTTCATGCTCCCAACTTTGTGGGAAGAGTTTGGGGATGGCCCCTTCCTGTTCCAACATGACTGCACACCAGTGCACAATGCAAGGTCCACAAAGACATGGAGGAGCCAGTTTGGGGTGGAGAAATGTGACTGACCTGCACAGAGTCCTGACCTCAACCCCATAGAACACCTTTGGGATGAATTAGAGTGGAGACTGCGAGCCAGGCCTCCTCCCCCGACATCAGTGCCGGACCTCACAAATGTGCTTCTGGAAGAATGGTCCAACCTTCCCATAGACAGCCTCCTAAACCTTGTGGATGGCCTTCCCAGAAGAGTTGAAGCTGTTATAGCTGCAAAGGGCGGGGCCAACTCAATATTGAACCCTACGGACTAAGACTGGGAGGCCATTAAGGTTCATGTGGAAAGGCAGGCGGAACAATACTTTTGGCAATATAGTGAATATATATATATATATATATATATATATATACTGTATATTTACTTGTGGGTTGAGTGAGTGGGTGTGTTATACCTCAGCTAAAACCTTTGCTTTTTCTTTTTTATATGTAGGCAATCCTAAAAATGTGGCTAAATGTAAATTTAAAGTTAAAGTGGAACTACACTGTATCTTAGCACCATAAATAAAAAACATTATTTTATTCATTTTTAATATTCAGAGCAAACTCCCCCATCCATCCATGTCTCCATGCTTTATTTTGCTGAGAAATCATTTTGAAAAGCAGCCCCCCCCCCCCCATCAGTTCTGGTAGTGGCCATCTTAAGTAAGGGCAGATGAGTCATGTGCTATCTGTCCTTAGCTCAGGCATGCAGGCAGGAGGGTGTGCTTAGCTGAGAAAACCCCTCCTCCCTTCCTGAAGACTCCTGGGATGTAGGACATCATTTGCCTAAACCAGGAAATGTAAAAAAAAAGTTTTAAACAGGTGAACATGATATACTTTCCTATCTATTTTCTAATGCCAGCTGCATAAGGACTAAAAATAGTCAATATTGATTAAGAGAGTGAAGCTCCACGTTAGTTTAGAAATACTACTACAGGGCGGTACGGTGCGCAAAATCACGTATACATACATGATTTTGCATTTCTGGTTAGCTGTGCGCGTGCCCTTACTGTGCCACCATTCGGGGTCACGGTTGGCAATCACCAGGTCCAGGACGGTAATTACACTCCAGTGCCCAGTGATTTATGAAGATCTCTGACTGGGAGGAGAACTGTTTTGTTTACTAATAGTTCTCCTCCCTGTCAGCTCGGGCATACTTCTCTGGATGGCTGTGCACAGCACAGCCATCCAGAGCAGTGTGATTACAGTGAAGCACACAGACACTGCCCCCTAGCAAAACACTCCCAGCATACAGTTAACCCTTTGATCGGCCCTCATGTTGACCTCTTCCTGCCCAATGCCATTAGTACAGTGTCAGTGCTTTTTTTGAGCTGGTAAACACGATAGTTTTCCCTATAACAACGTACGGGTGTGAAAACCGGGTTATGTAAAGAGCTGATAGAAAGAAGATTGATGCATTGGAATTATGGTGCTGGAGAAGGATTTTGAGGATACCCTGGACCAGGGGTGGACTGACAACTCATGGGGCCCCCGGGCAATAGGGGATCATGGGGCCCCTGTCTCCTTGCCCAAACTCAAAAAAGCCTATGAAAAAGGTACCAGGGGCATCTCATGGGGCCCCCTACTGACCCCGGGCCCTCAGGCAGTGCCAAAGTTTCCAAATGGTCAGTCCGCCCCTGCCCTGGACAGCAAAGATTACCAACAGAGATGTTTTAGAGTGAGTTAAACCAGGAATAACTTTAGAAGGAAAGTTAGTCAAATTACAGCTGACTTATTTTGGGCATGTGATGCGATCTGATTCCTTAGAGAAGGCAACATTACTTGGTATGGTCAGTGGGGGGAGAAGAAGAGGAAGGCCGAAAACACGCTGGTTGGATGCCATAAAAAAAGAACACTGGCCTAAGCATGTATCAGCTAATAAGAGAGGTACAAGACCAGAAAGAGTGGAGAGTGATGGCCCAAGCAATCGCCAAGAGTTGGACACGACTGAATGGATAGAGAGAGAATGCTTTTTTTAGCACTGATCACTGTATTGGTGTCACTGGGGATGACAGTGACACCAAGTCAGTTCCCCCCAGTGTCAGAATGCCAGCCGCAGTCCTGCTATAAGTTGTTGATTGCCGCCATTACTAGTAAAAATAAAAAAATAAAAAATCCCAGTATCTATACCGCCATTTGTAAACGCTATAAGTTTCATGTAAACCAATTAATTTGCACATATTGGGATCTTTTTTTTAGCAAAGACTTGGAGCAGAATACATTTTGGTATAAATTTATGACAAAATTTGATTTTTAAAATTTGTTTATTAGACATGTTTAATAGCAAAAAGTCAAAAATATTGTTTTCTTCTTAAAATTGTCGGCCTTTATTTTTTGAATTGTGCAAAAAAAAAAATGCACAGGCGATCAAATACCACCAAACAAAAGCTCAATTCATGGGGAAAAAAAGGACGTAAATGTCATTTAGGTGCAGCATTGCATGACCGCGCAATTGTCAGTTAAAGGAACGCAGCGCCGTACCACAAAAAATGGCCTGGTCAGGAAGGGGGGTAAATCCTCAGGAGGGCGAGGGGTTAAGGAGAAAAAACATAAAATAACAAACATGTCATACTTACCTGTTCTGTGGTTGTGTACAGAGCAGCCCAGATCCTCTTCTTTTTGAGTTGACAATCCCTGCCAAGTGCCACCATTAACAAGCCTCTTCCTATGGAGGCACTCAAGCAGGCTCGCTCATGAGCTGAGCTTTATGTGTCCATTCACACACATTCAAGGTTCAGCCTCGTCATCCGCTATCTTCTCACTGGCTCACTAGCTGTAATTGACAGCAGTGGGAGCCAATGGCTTCCACTGCTGTGAGCCAATGAAGAGAGAGAGAGATGCTCTTATAAAAATCGCTTGATTGAGATGAGGTTCAGGTAAGTATAAGGAGGGGGCGGGGCTGTGCAGAAGTTTTTTTTACCTTTACACTTTCTATTCTTCAGGCTCCATGCACACGGGGCGTTTTTATAATGCTGGTAACGTTAGCTGTGTAAAGTCACATTAAAAACCTGAGTTTTTCAGCTTTTTAACGTTTTTGCATTAGCATTTAGCGGCATTTTCCCACGTTTTTCCATGTTTTCCCCCCCAAAAAAAATTTGGGGGGTCAAAAATAGTCCAGAAACGCTGATTTGCAGCATTTTACTGCGTTTTTCAGCGCTAGAGCATTTTTACAGCTAAAATACTCCTCTAGAAACCCACTAGTCCTGGGTTTTTTTTCCATCTGAAAAACGTCCCAGCCAAAAAAGGCTGATTACAGTCTATGTGTGTATGAACGCATGGGATAGCATGCTGGGGGAGTTTACTGGCTGTAGAAAAAAACGTCCAAAGTCAAAATAGCCGCTGTAAAACCGTCCAATGTACATGAGGACTAGGTGAAAGACCTTGAGCCACGATGGAAACAGACTGCTGGAAAACGTAGGTTACAAAAAGTCTGTTTAGCCGCATTTGCATAACGCGTTTATGCCCATTTATGTGTATTTGCGTTTAGAAGAGTTTTTTAAAGATAAGCACAGGAGAACCTCCCAAATGCCCAGAATGCACTGAAAAGTGTTAAATTATTAACTATTTCAGACTGTTTCAGAGAAATACAGAGAGTAGAAGCAGAGACAGCAGTATGTGTTGAGATTAGCTTAGGTGTGAGTTGCTCATTAACATTTCTTTTGTTTCCAAGGGTGGGAAAGGTGTCTGCTGGAGGGAGTCATTAAGGCCACCTGGCAGGGGGTCTTCATGAGAAATTTAAGGTGTGAATGGTCATTAACATATCTTTTGTTTCCAAGGGCAGGAGAGGTCTGAGGTGTGAATGGTCATTAACATGTCTTTGGTTTCCAAGGGTGGGAGAGGTCTGAGATGTGAATTGGTCATTAACATTATTATTATTATTATTATGAAAATACAGTATTTATATAGCGCCAGAAAGGTTTGCTCAGCACTGTAAATTATAGACATATCTTTTGTTTCCAAGGGTGGGAGAGGTCTGAGGTGTGAATGGTCATTAACATATCTTTTGTTTCCAAGAGTGGGAGAGGTCTGAGGTATGAATGGTCTCTTAACATATCTTTTGTTTCCAAGGGTGGGAGAGGTCTGAGGTATGAATGGTCTCTTAACATATCTTTTGTTTCCAAGGGTGGGAGAGGTCTGAGGTATGAATGGTCTCTTAACATATCTTTTGTTTCCAAGGGTGGGAAAGGTCTGAGGTATGAATGGTCTCTTAACATATCTTTTGTTTCCAAGGGTGGGAGAGGTCTGAGGTGTGAATTGGTCATTAACATTTCTTTTGTTTCCAAGGGTGGGAGAGGTCTGAGGTGTGAATTGGTCATTACAACGCGTGACAAGCTTGGTAGGAACATCCTGTGTTCAGTGTTTTGTCCACCTGAGTACCTTGAAAACACTTTGCATGCATTTTTCATGATGAAAAAAGGTTCTGGGCAGCATCGGGAACTGGAAGAGTTAAAAAAAATTTCAAACGTTTATAAACACGATTTGCCGCGTTTAGTCACGTTTACAAGCGTTTTGCGTTTGAAACGCTAATAAAATCGACTGCTGAACGCAAGTTTTCTGCGTTCAAAAAAACAACTGTAAACTCAACTGTCTGTAAACGACTGTAAACAACGATGTGTACATGGACACATAGGAAAACATTAGGGAGGGTTCAGGGGCAGAATAAAATGCAGAAAAGCTCCTAAACGTGAGTTTATCAGCTGCAGTGTACATGAGCCCTTAGAAGCACTTTAAATTTGACTTCAATATTCTGCTTTAGAATAGCATGCAGTAAATTAGCAAAACCGTGGGAGCCTTTTGCTCACCTAAAAATATCTCCACTTCAGAGATCGCTAATTAATGCGCGGTAAAACAGTAGGAGGCACGTCTCCCTATTTCAGTCACAGCAACATTTGTAAACTTTCAATTATGTTTTGGCCGTAGGTGATTTTGGTGTTAAATATTTGAATATAAATTTATCTTTACAACATTATTTAGACAAATATGTAGATGAAGTCATCTCAGCCCTAGACAAGTTTCCTGTATTTTTTAACTGGTCTATAATATATTTACTGTATGTTAAAAAAAAACTTTCTAAGATAGACTCCATTGGCTAGGACAGCCTTTCCCAACCTTTCCAACGCAGAGGAACCCTTGGAATATCTTTCCGGACTCAAGCAACCCCAACTAATAATGACTACACCCAGGGGCGGACTGACCATTTGGAAACTTGGGCTCTGCCCGAGGGCCCGGGGTCAGTAGGGGGCTCCATGAGATGCCCCTGGTACCTTTTTCATAGGCGTTTTTGAGTTTAGGCAAGGATACCGGAGCCCCATGATCACCTATTGCCCGGGGCCCCCTTGAGTTGTCAGTCCGCCCCTGACTACACCTACAGCTCATGATACATCAGTGTGATGGTCATTGAGAAGAATTACCCCCCTATGTGTCAGGATTTCCAAATTACAATACAGGCAGTCCCCAGGTTTTCAACACGATAGGGTTGTTCTTAACCCCTCCAGAGGATTTACCCCCCCCCCACTCCTAACCAGGCCATTTGTTGCGTTACGGCGCTGCGATGCTTTAACTGACAATTGCGCGGTCATGCAACGCTGCACCCAAATGAAATTGATGTCCTTTTTTCCCATTAATTGAGCTGTCTTTCAGTGGTATTTGATCGCCTCTGCGTTTTTAATTGTTTTTATAAACAAAAAAAAAGACAATTTTGAGAAAAAAACTATATTTTTGACTTTCTGCTATTAACTATCTTTTTTACTATGTCCAGTAAAAAAAATTAAAAAAATCAAATTTCGTCATAAATTTAGGCCAAAATGTATTCTTCGACATGTCTTTGCTACAAAAAATTCCCAAATTAATTGGTTTACATAAAAGTTATAGTGTTTACAAATGGCGGTATACAGTATATACTGGATTTTTTTTTACTAGTAATGGCGGCAATCAGAGTCTTATAGCGGGACTGTGGCAGGCATTCTAGCACTGGAAGGAACTTACTTGGTGTCACTGACATCCCCAGTGACACCAATACAGTGATCAGTGCTAATAAAAAGCACTGACACTGTACTAATGGCACTGGGCAGGAAGGGGTTAACATGTGGGGTGATCAAAGGCTTAACTGTGTGCTGTTTTACTGTATGTTGTGCGAATGCTTTCAACTGTAAGCATAATGTTTTGTATGGCTCTGCTATGCAGTGTGCAGGAGCTGACAGGGCAGAAATCTGTATTGTGTACATACAGGTCTCTCCCTCATTGTAATACTCAGCGATCATCGGCCGCCAGCGAGTAATCACTGCCCAGGACCTGGTGATTGAGAGCCGAGGCCGCGAATGGCAGGGCGCACCCCCTACCTGGAACTGCACAATCACATATGCATATGTGGTTTTGCACACCCATGCTGCCCTGTAGCAGTATTTCTGCTATAGGGCGACATGGAGTCTGTTAAAGTGTTACTAAACCCACAACAGTAAAATTAGTCTCTATATTCAGTAAAGCATGATTGTT
This sequence comes from Staurois parvus, assembly GCF_062004578.1. Lineage (NCBI taxonomy): Eukaryota > Metazoa > Chordata > Amphibia > Anura > Ranidae > Staurois > Staurois parvus. The sequence continues at coordinate 895,007 of NW_028318575.1, read as the reverse complement.
ATACTCACTGTGGAACCTAAGGGGTTAATCCTCTGCATTGTGTAAAAATGTTGTTTGATCCTGTCTTCTCTGATCCTCCCCTTCTTCCACTGTCCCCCTCTTATCTCCTGATAACACATATCGCGTGGAGACATTCTGCACATGCTCAGTTTGGTGTGTATTGCTAGAGAGGTTTTTTTTTTTTCTTGGGAGAGTGCATGTGATCAGCACAGGGCCAATCAGCACTGTCCAGACAGAGATCAGGGGTTCTGCATCCTCCTAGAGCAGAAAGAAAACTCCTCCTAAAAGGTTTAACCAGTGCTCAGCTGGACACTGATAGAAGTAACAAGACTGCTATATATTGCTGATGCGAAAAGGTATTTAGCAGTTTATATTTACTAAAATAATTGCATTTCCATGTTGTGTGTACTGTGGGAGACCGGATATAGTGAATGCAGGGTCGGGGAGACCAGATATAGGGAATGCAGGGTTCGGGGAGACCGGATGTAGTGAATGCAGGGTCCGGGGAGACCAGATATAGTGAATGCAGGTTCCGGGGAGACCAGATGTAGTGAATGCAGGGTACAGGGTAGGGCAGATATAAAGAATGCAGGGTCCGGGGAGACCGGATATAGTGAATGCAGGGTCCGGGGAGACCGGATATAGTGAATGCAGGGTTCGGGGAAAGCAGATATAGTGAATGCAGGGTCCGTGGAGACCGGATATAGTGAATGCAGAGTCCGTGGAGACCGGATATAGTGAATGCAGGGTTCGGGGAGAGCAGATATAGTGAATGCAGGGTCCGGGAAGACCGGATATAGTGAATTCAGAGTCCGGGGAGACCAGATATAGTGAATGTAGGGTCCAGGGAGACCAGATATAGTGAATGCAGGGTCAGGGGAGACCAGATATAGTGAATGCAGGGTCCGGGGAGACCAGATATAGTGAATGCAGGGTCCGGGGAGACCAGATATAGTGAATGCAGGGTCCGGGGAGACCAGATATAGTGCATTCAGGGTCCGTGGAGACCAGATATAATGCATTCAGGGTCCGTGGATACCAGATATAGTGAATGCAGGGTCCGGGGAGACCAGATATAGTGCATTCAGGGTCCGTGGAGACCAGATATAGTGAATGCAGGTTCAATCAGCTCCTCAGGCTTTCTCTTTCCAGGAAAGAACAAACAGAGGGCGCACAGGCCTAGTGCATTACCATAAAAAACGTTTAATAAGAAATAAAGTAGGTGTTGTACTCACAAACGACAATAAAGTCAAGGCACATCATAAAAGAACAGCTGGGTCAGCACCGCGCTGAGTAGCAGTCCGCAATAGCGAGTATAGACATCCAATAGGTTGACGCATTTCGACGACTTGCCTCTTCCTCAGAGCCAAAGGGCTGGATGTGGCCCTGGGGCCACAATTTGCCCAGATCTGCTTTAGTCTAAAGAGTTTTAGGTTCAGAAAGGGAGAGATGAGGGCAATGGTCATTGTTGGCTAAAGGAAAAGTCCTGGAAATTGAATATCTCTGCATAACCCTGCAATAAGGTATATGACAGCCTTGCCTGGTTGGAGCCCAGGCTGAGGATGGTATACACCTTCTTGTGGTGTTTTGCAAATATGTGCGACTTCCAGGAATTTTCCCTTAACCAACAATGATCATTGCCCTCATCTCTTCCTTTCTGAACCTAAAACTCTTTAGACTAAACCAGATCTGGACAAATTGTGGCCCCAGGGCCACATCCAGTCCTTTGGCTGTACCTATATGGCCCTTGATGTCTCCACCATTGGCATACCTCCTCAGTGAAGAAGCTAAAGGGCTCAGGGAGGCACACTGATGGATGTTAGGGTGGAGAGCTGCAAGAGCTGGAAAGAGAAAGCCTGAGGAGCTGATTGGTACAGTGGGAGGCTTTTTTCTGATAAGAGAGTGTTGACTAGAAAACGTCCCAACACTCTCCCACCATTGTGCTACCTGGCCAAGTTCTTTGTGTGTCCGTGCCTGGAAATCCCAGAAGCCACATCCAGCCCTTTGGCTGTACCTATACAGCCCTTGATGTCTCCACGTGCAACTTCCAGGACATTTCCCTTTTCCATTAAATGTCTAGGGCTGGGAAGAGCTCTGTCCTTGTCTGCACTTCAAGTGGTTGCTACATAAGATGACCCAATGGAGCCTTGAGTCATACCTGTCAATTTAGTTTGGGTCACGCTCTTTGTTGGTCGGCGCTTCTTTCACACTCTGCATACAGAATCCAAATAGAGGAAAAAAAAAAGATATAGCTGAAATTAACTAGATTGCAGCTTGCAGTGGCCTCAGAATGTTTGCTGTCACAGTCAGGATTCAGGCTTGGAGTCCAGTAGCTATAGCAGAAGAGAGGCTCCCACCAACCAACAGGACAGGTATAGAAGCAGGTAACCCTGGCAGATGACACAGGCTCACCCAAGGTTTGGGATCTAAACACTAACTGGTATTCACCAGAGCTCCTGATGGTGAAGTGAATGGTGTTTATTGGGAACAGAAAGCAAGTGGAAACTCAACAGTTTCTAAGGGTTCACCTGCAGCTTTTCAGGTGTGCAAGAATACATTCCTGACCTACGACAGCAGCCACTTGTGACCGATCTTTGGCTTGTTTCTTGACTAATTTTCTGCTTGATCCCTACCTGCTTTATCTGCTACTGGACCCTGGCTTGCTTACCTCCTGGTGGGGCGATCCTGAGGACCGTGAAGGCTTTTGCTGCATGTTAGGACCAGGTCACGGTCCTCAGGATCGCCCCACCAGGAGGTAGGCAAGCCAGGGTCCAGTAGCAGATAAAGCAGGTAGGGATCAAGCAGAAAATTAGTCAAGAAACAAGCCAAAGGTAGGTTACAAGTGACTGCTGTCGTAGGTGACCGGTCAGGAATTTATTCTTGCACACCTGAAAAGCTCCAGGTGAACCCTTAGAAACTGTTGAGTTTCCACTTGCTTTCTGTTCCCAATAAACACAATTCACTTCTCAGACTTGACTGCGTTTGCTCCGCCCAATACTCCCATTGTTATTATTCTCTTTATTCTCCAACTGTCAGCCACCTAATTTGGTTATGGAAAGAATGCTTGAAATAATACATGACTAATTCCTTTAATAAAATTGTTTTGAGGAAGATACAGAAATCCATTTATGTACTCTACAGAAATGTAACGTGTCTTAAAGGGAAACGTTCAATGTATTTTAAAAGTGCACATGAAAGAAAGCAGCTTGTAAACCTCTGAGATGAAAAATGAACAGAGTAAATCCTTCTATAGTGAGTGCTAACCTCAATACAAAGCAAAGAGTGTGGTTTCTGGCTGCTCTCTCATTCCTTTGCTATCTGCATGAGTCACTTCTGACAGTCTATGCTGACACCAGACAATCCTGGAAGAGGACCTTGCCTCCTCTTCAGCACACAGCAGGTGATTGACAGCCTCAGCTGTATATGTTTCACTATGAGACTGTGTATACTGGTGGGTGTTCATTCCCTCCCAGGGGCGGACTGACAACTCATGGGGCCCCCGGGCAATAGGGGATCATGGGGCCCCTGTGTCCTTGCCCAAACTCAAAAAAGCCTATGAAAAAGGTACCAGTGGCATCTCATGGGGCCCCCTACTGACCCCGTGCCCTCGAGCAGTGCCCCAGTTTCCAAATGGTCAGTCCGCCCCTGTTCCCTCTACTCAGGTCTCACAATACACTCAACTCCATGCTCTATGCTGTGCAATGTGTGACTGCCATTGCCATTGGCTCCACTCAGATCCCAGATTACACTCAGCTCCCTGCTCTAAGATGGGAAGAGTGTGACATCAGATCCTGCCACTTGCCATTCCATCCACTCAGGTCTCAGACTACATTCAGCTACCTGCTATAAGCTGCTAAATACCTTTCCTCATCAGCAGTTAGAACAGTCTTGTGACTACTATCAGTGTTCAGCAGAGCTTGTAGGAGGAGTTTTCTTTCTGCTCTAGGAGGATGCAGAACCGCTGACCTCTGTCTGGACAGGACTGATTGGCCCGGTGCTGATCACATGCACTCTTTCAGGAAAAAAAAAAAACCTCTCTTTTTACACAATGCAGAGGATTAACCTCCTAGGTTCCCCAGTGGTATAACAAGCATGCTTTACTGCATCTACAGACTGATTTTACTGTTGTGGGTTTAGTAACACTTTAACGTAGATGTGAACCCTAACTAAATGTAAACATATGTGTTAGCGATTCTACCTCCCCACATTCCAGATCTGCCCAGTGCTCAGACTATCAGGCTACCGATGCCTCTATGTATCATAGATCACAGAAGATAACTTGGGATGGCATCCAACAACAGTCATCCTTCATTACAAATACATATATAACAGCTGTAAAACGGCCAACGCATTTCGACCACCAACCATGATTATAGCCTGATGGCCGAAACGCGTTGGTAGTTTTAAAGCTGCTATACATATTTTTTGCAATGAAGGATGACCAGTGTTGGATGCCATTCCAAGTGCCAACGTTTTCTCCTGTAACCCTAACTAACTGACCTTTAGTTTACTAAATCACCGAATGCAAACAATTGCATTTTTCTTTTTCAATAATACTGTTTTCACCTTTTATTCAACCTTTGTTGCATTTCAGTGTTGCTGATCTCTTCCAGCCTTTTTGCAGCCACTGCCTGCCTACATACACTCCAACGATGGCTGTATGGCATTTCTCAGGGTGGGATTTGCATTGGTGAGGACAGTGGACCATATGTTTTGTAATGCCTGTGTAAGGGATTTCCGGCTAAAAGAATCGCGTTCGGGAATGGACTCCGCAGAAGAGCTGCCGGTTGTGCGCAGGAATGTGCAATTGCGCACATGCACGCACACACGCACGGCGAAGATTGGCGCCAGACGGGCTATTTAAAGAGGGCCTCTGCTCTGGTTCAGTGCTGACTGGTCTTCAGCTCCCCCCTGTGTCCTGCATGCTCCTGTGCGTTTCCTTGTTGCTGACCCGGCTTGTTCCTGATGAGACTCCGATTACTCTCCTGCTCCTGGTTCCTGACTTCGGCTCTGTTCCTGACTCTGGCTTTTCTTACTGATTCTGTTCCACGCTGCCCGACTGTTGATGACTCTGGCTATCCTATGACCATGCTTCTGTCCTGTGTTCTGGCTACCTACATTGCTCTGCTGCACATCAGGCATTACCCAGAACCTCACATCGGGCATTACCCAGAACCTGCTCTGTCTGCTACTACGGTACCCAAATCAGAGGATACTCTGCCTACCAAGGCCATCATCTGCAAGAGCCGCAAGCAACAACCACTGGCTCTCTTGTCCCCCCGGTCCCTAGACTCCCTCTGTTCCAACCTCAGCGGGGTCAGGGCTAGTGACACAAGTGAGGCCGACCTCGTCAATTCAGTCTCCTATCAGGTACGTGACAGCCTGCTTGTAGTCTCCATAGGAAGCCCGTGTCAAAGGATGACAACACAAGAAAGCTATCAGGAGGCAAAGTCTGAATGTTGTCAGTCTACACCAGGCATGAATACCTGAATAAGGGTCTTCATGGCAGGACCACCAGAGATTATTTTAATGAAAGCTGCAGATTTAACATTTTTAGAAAGGAATCTTGAAATGCCATTAACATGTTAAAGCTAATACAAGATTTTAGTGATTGGGATTACACCTGCTTTTACTAGTTCAAGCAGAACTCCAGTCAAAATTTTTATTTTCCCATGCAGTGGGGTTAACTGCTCGTCTCAGGGAAAAGCTATACTTACCTCATCCTCCGATCCTCTGGAAAACAGTGCTCCCCCACTTCCAGGGCCGGTCTGTGGGCGTGATGACGTCAGGAACAGCCCATTCACAAGACCACTAATGTGCACGAGGGCAGGCGTGGCAGGGACCGGTCTTGCGCTCGGAGGATCGGTGGGTTAGGTAAGTATATCCCTGCTTTCTGAACCCATAGACAAAAATTATCAAGATCAGCCCCACTGCATTGTAAAATACAAGTTTTGCCCAGAATTCTTCATTCAGTTTGGACGTACTATGTACTGTTAAAATGTATTTTAAAAAATGTTAAAAACTGCCGTAAACCCTTTTGCCCAGCACACATGTGCAAACACGCTCAGGGTGCACGAGCGTATGTAAACCACAGTTGCACCATGCATGTGACATATCGCCGCGAGCGGCAGAGTGAGAGCAATCATTCTAGTATGAGAGCTCCTGGTTAAATCTAAACTGATGAGCTATAAAGGCTTTTAAAGTGTCACCTTTGATTTTTGGGTTCCGACATTTTTAGGCACACACAATTTTAGGACTTGGCATGTTTGGTATCTATTTATTTGTTGCAACCTTATCTTTTATCTTTTACTCCATCATTTGGTATTATATTGTTTGTGTGTTTGCATTAAAATTAATTTTATTATATTTTTTTCCAAACATTTGTGTTTAAATTTTTATTTTTATTTTTTTTTTAATTTATTCTACAGGACCTCTGATTTCATAAAATACAGTTGCAAGAAAAAGTATGTGAACCCCTTGGGATTAAGTGGAGTTTTGCATGAATTGGGCATAAAATGTGCTCTGAACATCATCTAAGTCACAACAATAGAAGAACAGAGTCTGCTAAACATAATACTACACAAACATTAGATGTTGCCATGGTTTAATTGCACATAACATGTAAACAATCACAGTGCAGGGAGGAAAAAGTATGTGAACCTTTGGACTTAATAACTGGTTGACCCTCCTTTGGCAGCAATACCCTCAACCAAACGTTTCCTGTAGTTGCAGATCAGACGATCTGGAGTAAAACTTCACGTAATCCCAAAGGGTTCACATACTTTTTCTTGCAACTGTAAATAGTACCCATCATTGGTGTCAGTGGGAGGCATAGTGCCCCATCACTGGTGTCAGTGTGAAGAATAGTGGACCATCTTTGATGTCAGTGGGAGGATTAGTGCCCCATTGTTGGTGTCAGTAGAAGGAATGGTGCCCCATCATTGGTGTCAGTGGGAGGAATAGTATTCCATCATTGGTGTCAGTGGAAAGAAAAATGCCCCATCATTGGTGTCAATGAAGGAATAGATCCCCACTGCTGGTGTCTGTGGGAGGAATGGTAACTCATTATGTCAGTGGGAGGCATATGGCCTCATATCAGTGGAAAGAACAGTGCTCCAAGGGCTGCATACAGGTAAGCAAAGGGCCACATTCGGACCACAGGCCACAGTTTGGAGACCACTGCTTTAAAGGTTGACACCACTTTCATGGGAAAAATAAAGCAGAAAAAATGCAATTAATATGGCATACATGATTGAAAATTATTCAAACAATGCATTGGGAAAATTAGAGGAATATGCTTTTTTTTCAAATGTTTTGCTACTTATTCATAATAAAAACCAAGGAAATGTATTTCCTGCATTGAGGTCTGCTACCCAATCAAGCCCTCTCTGTCCCAAAAAAACAACATATGTTCACAATACGAAGGTTGGGTAGAGTACAGATGCTCAATGGTATAATGTGTGCAACTGAGACATTACCAAAATGAAAAGACAAAAAATACTGAGACTCAAAGGGAATTTAGGGTGAAAAGGGCAGAGGAACTCCAGCGGTTAAATTAGATAAGGAACTCTGAGATTTAAATTTTTCTAGTTTTTAAGATGAGATCATAATTATAAATATGAATGCAAAATGTTTTTTTTTTTTTGTTCCTTTTTAATCTTCAGTAAACAGAACAATTTTTGAAATGCTGTTAATTAAACATATTTACATTTTGCACCTGCCTTTATGTGTCCTAGGTGAAAATTGAACAACACTCATATATTGAACACACACAGCGCTACTAAAAAAGCTGTTTACTTCTTTACAGTTGGTCTGACATGTATGTGTTGTGAAAAAATCCATCAAAAGTATAAAAGTCTAAAGCTGAAAAAAACAATGTATTATAAATTGTCTGTCTGTCCGTCCGTCCGTCTGTCTATCTCTCTATCTACACTGTCTGAATTTATGTATTTATTATGTATAATGTAATTTATTCATCATCATATTTAAACGATCAAGGATTTTTTGATGCTACAAATAAAATAAAGCATAAAAGGAAAAATAATGTATACTATACATATATCAACAATAGACATGGTCTGTAAAAATGGCTTTAGATACATAGAAACTACATAGGCGTGTCAGCAGAGAACAGACCAAGTGGTCCATCAAGTCTGCCCCAATTTTTTTTTTTATAATTTATTTTTTTTTGTACTTTTTTTTGTCTTTGTCCCCTTACTTCAACATTTACAACAAGTCAATCTTAGAAGACAAGACAAATGACTTGTTACTAGTTAGCCACCAATATAACCAATTGTAGGAAGTCTTTAATTTTAAAATTATAGTTATATTTTACAATTACAATATAATTATTATAAAAACAATTAATACGTTTTATCCTTCTTGCTCTTTGTTTTTTTTAAACTTATTTTAACCCTTTTTTGTCTTCGCTCCCTTCCTCAATATTTACAGTCAACAGAACAATATAAGAAGAAAAGACCAAGTGGTCCATTCAGTCTGCCTCAATTTTTTTTTTTTATAATCTTTTTTAATTTTTTTTTTACTTTTTTTTGTCTTTGTTCCCTTACTTCAACATTTACAGTCAACAAGTCAATCTTAGAAGACAAGAAAAAGGACTTGTAACTAGTTAGCCACCAATATAACCAATTGTAGGAAGTCTTTCATTTTAAAATTATAGTTATATTATTCAATTATCATATAATAATTATAAACATTTTTTAATAAATTTTATCCTTCTTGCTCTGTTTTTTTAAACTTATTTTAACCCTTTTTTGTCTTCGCTCCCTACCTCAATTTTACAGTCAACAGAACAATATAAGAAGAAGAGACCAAGCACTTGTTGCTAGTTATTCACCAATATAACCAATGTTAGAAAGTCATTAATTTTATAATTATACTTTATTTTTTTAAACTTTTTTTTTAGTTTTGTTCTATGTTTTTTATTTTTATAAATTGTTTAAAACTTTTTTTTTTTGCCTTTATCCACTACCTCAACATTTACAGTCAAAAGATCAATATAAGAAGAAAAGACAAAGGACTTGTTACTAGTAAGCCACCGATATTAACAATGTTAGGAAATCATTCATTTTATATTTATGCTTTATAATTATAAAATAATTGTAAAACAAACATATCTTAAAATGTTTTTTTAATTTAAAATGTTTTTACTTGTTTTAACCTTTTTTTTGTCTTTGTCCCCTATTTCAACATTTACAGTAAACTGATCAAGAAAAGACAAAAGACTTGTTGCTAGTTAGCCACCAATATAACCAATGTTCTGAAATCTTTCTTTTTATAAATATAATTATATTTTATAATTATAACATAGTACCTTTAAAAAAAAAGAAAAATAAATATATATATATATATATATATATATATATATATATATATATGAAATAAATATATATATATATGAAATAAATATATTTTAGTTCTTTTAATTTTTTTTTAGTTTTGTTCTTTGTTTTTTTTTTTTTTCGTAAATTGTTTTAACCTTTTGTCTTTATCCCATACCTCAACAATTACGGTCAATAGATCAATATAGGAAGAAAAGACAAAGGACTTATTACTAGTAAGCCACCCATATAGCCAATGTTAGGAAATCATTAATTTTATATTTATACTTTATAATTATATAATACATATAAAATAGATATATTTTAAAAATATTTAAAATGTATTTAACATTTTCATACTTTAATATTTTTAACTTGTTTTAATCTTTTTATTTGTCTTTGTCCCCTATTTTAACATTTACAGTAAGCAGCTCAATATAAGAAGAAAATACAAAAGACTTCTTGCTAGTTAGCCACCCGTATAACCAATGTTAGGAAATCACAAATTTTATAATTATAATTATATTTTATAATGATAACATAATACTTTTAAAATAAATATATCTAAAATAAACATATTTCAGTTTTTAAAGCTTTTTGTTAGTTTTGTTCTTTGTTTTAACATTTTTTTTTTGTCTTCATCCCCTACCTCAACATTTACAGTCAATAGGTCAATATAAGAAGAAAAGACGAAGGACTTGTTACTAATAAAGCACCGATATAACCAATGTTCGGAAATCATTCATTTTATAATTATATTTTATAATTATGAAATAAATATATTTTTACATTTTTTAAACTTTTCTATTTTCCTCATGTATTCATTTAACTTGTTTTAACTTTTTTTTGTCTTTGTCTCCTATGTCAACATTTACAGTCAAGGCCATGGACAAGGGGGTACCACCAGTCCTCCTGTACAGGGCCCATGCCAGCAGGGGGGCCCCGGCACCTGGGTGAATTTGATGTGGGCAAGGAGGGTGATCGGCATGGGTGGTAATTACCAGAACCGATCCCCTGTATGGCTCTCTCTGCAGCAGCTAAAAGCTGGCTTCTTCTTTTCTCCTCTCCCTTCTGTTGGCTTTCAGCTGGTGCAGAGAGAGCCATACAGGGGATTGGTTCCAGTAATTGCCCCCCGCCGCACCCATCACCCTCCCTGTGGACCATATGTTTCCCCCTTGTGTGCCCCCACCCCCACAGTGCTGTCGGCTTCCCTCTTCTCCTTCCCACCGGCAGCTGCAATCACATAACAGGATCCTTCAGGATGGAGAGTGGGGGAAAGGTCTGGTAAATATGTCCCTTCCTTTCCTGAATTAACACAAAGAGCGATCGGTACCAATCACTCACTGTGTTCATTTATAACTGAGGCATAACAAACTATGGGGATTTTTTTGGGGGGGCGGGGCTGTCAAGTTGACTGTATGGGACCCTGTGATTTCTATCAGCAGCCCTGTTTACAGTCAACAGGTCAGTATGAGAAGAAGCCACAGGGGACTTGCTGCTAGTTAGCCACCAATCTGACCAGTCTTAGGAAATCATTCATTTTATAATTATATTTTGGAATTATAAAAAAAAATGTAAAATAAACTTTTTTTATATATTTTTTTTAAGATTTACAGTTTGGATAATACTGCCTCAGGAGAATTAGAGTGATTAAATACTTTGGTCAATTTAGTCAGTGTTTTTACAGTACAATATATCATGATACAGTACAGTCTGTGCCTACTGTATATGTGAAAAGAAACATTCTGCTCAGTGGACTGACACAAATCAAAATGTTTTTTCTTGGTCCGTAGCCTCCCTAGCAGTCTGATTATGTCCATATTTCTGTGCTCAAAGCGGTACATTTTTTTGCATGGAAATATGTTGTTTTTTTTATTGTAGGTCTGTAATTTTTAGGAATAACTCACTGAAATCTGTCCGAACAAGAGTCTAGTAAACATCCCGGGTATGATAAAATTTGAAACACGAAATCATAAATTATAATTTAATAAATAATCATTAAAAAATCATAATAATATAATAATAATAAATTTAATTCAATAATATAATCAAACCAAAAACACTGAAATGTGAAATATAGTGCCAAGTTCGCACATCGCTGAGCAAAGTCGCAGAATTGTTTTCAGTGTCTGATGAGGAATTTCCCCCACGAATCATTATCACTCAATTCTGCAAGTGGTTCTGATTTACTATCGCTGTTCTCTAGCCGGTCTAAAACCGCTTTTGACCTAAAGGGACGCTTTTTGGACGCCATGGACGTTTCTCAGTCTCCAGGCAGAAAGAACAGTAATAATGCAGGCAGGGGACAGGACAAAGCACTCGGGACAAAATGTATGTGAAATGGTTTGATACAGGAATGTTATACTATGTGATTTTAGTGAATTTAGTGAATGTCACTTTTAAAATTTTTAAATTTCCTGCCGGTTCCGTCCCCCGTACGTTCTGACGTTGCAGGGACCGGAACCCGGAAGCCGGATGCCGGCATCGGCCGGAGGAGATGGCCGGGGACGCTTCAGGGGGGACATCACGGGAGCGCAGGACAAGGTAGGTGCAGAAGGGATCCCGGCGCAATGCTGCAGTGTATTCCCGAGTGTAGCTCGGGGTTACCGCTTGTGGTGCTGAAACTTTACCCCGAGCTACACTCGGGAATACCGCCAGGGGGGTTAATGGCACTTTGGTAAACTGCTCTACTCTTAATTTGTCCATGATCCTAGACTGTCTGTTTTCTGCCGTCTCTCTGCTTGCCCTGACTTAAGATTTTGCTTGAACCCCCCGCCTTGATTACTGCTTGTTTACAGACCATGCCACCACCATTTTTGCTTTATATGCCAATTTGGTTAACAGCCTGCACTTTTCATTTCAGTTTTTGGTTTGGAGCTTTGGAGCTAAAACCTAGCCCTGAAGCTAAACCCCTTAACATGGTCATGACATTTAACTTCTAACATTAACTTAACCCATCCAAAAGTAAGCCCTTGACCTGAGCCCAACAACTTAAACCCATTCTACCAGATTTTACATATTTATGCCTATCCACTGACCTTAGCCCCAACTTTAAAGTAGTTGTAAAGTGTTTTTTTTACATAACAAACATGTCATACTTACCTACTCTATGCAATAGTTTTGCATCACCCATTAGTATACCCCCCCTACACAAAACACTACACAGTTAATACACTTTTGAAAATCCTTAGCGTTTAGGAGAAAATTTAATTTCCATGACCTCATCCCTGTAGTTCAAAAGATAATAGCATCTGCTCTGCCAAGGAGGAGGAGTAACAGCCAGAATTACATCATATCTTCTCCTCTCTGCAGTAAAAGGAAACTACAGTTCCCATCAACCACAGGGAATTGCATTAAATGTGGGCGGGTACACTAGACCTCTACATGTAGAATGTGTCTGAGGGTCTCGGTCCACCCATCACTGCAAGTGGGGCTGTTTTGAAAATCCTTACCATTTTAGGAAGTCTGATTGAATTTTCAAGGCCTCATCTCTGTAGTTAAAAAGATAATCGTATCTGTTCTGCCAAGGAAGAGGTGTAACAGCCAGAATTACATCATATCCTCTCCTCTTTCTCTTCAGTAAAAGGAAACTACAGTTCCCATCAACCACAGGGAATTGCATTAAATGTGGGCGGGTACACTAGACCTCTACATGTTGAATGTGTCTGAGAGTCTCGGTCCACCCATCACTGTAAGTGGGGCTGTTTTGAAAATCCTTACCATTTAGGAGAAAATTAAATTTCCATGACCTCATCCCTGTACTGCAAAAGATAACAACATCTGCTCTGCCAAGGAGGAAGTGCAGCAGCCGAGGATTACATCATATCCTCTCCTCTCTCTCTGCAGTAAAAGGAAACTACAGTTCCCATCAACCACAGGGAATTGCATTAAATGAGGGCAGGTACACTAGGCCTCTACATGTTGAATGTGTCTGAGAGTCTCAGTCCGTCCACCACTGCAAGTAGGGCTGTTTTGAAAATCCTTACCATTTAGGTGAAAAGTCTAATTGAATTTTCATGGCCTCATCCCTGTAGTTCAAAAGATAATAGCATCTGCTCTGCCAAGGAGGAAGTGCAGCAGTCGGGATTGCATCATATCCTCTCCTCTCTCTCTGCAGTAAAAGGAAACTACATTTCCCATCAACAAAAGGGAATTGTATTACATGTGGGCGGGTACACTAGACCTCTACATGTAGAATGTGTCTGAGGGTCTCGGTCCACCCATCACTGCAAGTGGGGCTGTTTTGAAAATCCTTACCATTTTAGGAAGTCTGATTAAATTTTCAAGGCCTCATCTCTGTAGTTAAAATGATAATCGCATCTGTTCTGCCAAGGAGGAGGTGTAACAGCCAGGATTACATCATATCCTCTCCTCTCTCTCTGCAGTAAAAGGAAACTATAGTTCCCATCAACCTCAGGGAATTGCATTAAATGAGGGCGGGTACACTAGGCTTCTACATGTTGAATGTGTCTGAGAGTCTCGGTCCGCCCTCCACTGCAAGTAGGGCTGTTTTGAAAATCCTTACCATTTAGGAGAAAATTAAATTTCCATGACCTCATCCCTGTACTGCAAAAGATAACAGCATCTGCTCTGCCAAGGAGGAAGTACAGCAGCCGGGATTACATCATATCCTCTCCTCTCTCTCTGCAGTAAAAGGAAACTACAGTTCCCATCAAACACAGAGGATTGCATTAAATGAGTGCAGTTACACTAGGCCTCTACATGTTGACTGTGTCTGAAAGTGGAGCTGAATGACATCCCTGCTTCCTTGAGAAAGAACTACAGGAGGGATGTGCCAAGACCAGTGACTGGGGGAATAGGAGGCATAGCAGCCACCCGTCTTACAAACAGAAAACCAAAAAGAATTAACGGTTTGATTTGAAAATGAATAGGATATTTCAGAGCAACTGCTGAATGAACCAGAAGAGGGATGACATATTCAGTGAAGGTAGGAAATCTGCAACAAGGACATGTAAAGAAGTTTTTGTCCAGAGTTCTTATTTAAAGTTAAAAACCTTTAGCCACTTTAATCTAACCTTCAGCTTCATATATACTATTAAAATTTCTTTTATATATTTAGGTATTTCTAGGCATTCTGCAAACTGATTTGTGAATGTTTTCTTCTAAAACCATATAATTTGGAGAAAAAGTCTCAACTTTTGTAAAGTGAGACTAGGGTTGATTTTTTTTTTCCAATAGTCTTTATTAAATACAAAGTTTCTTCCATTTTTTTCACAAAACCTTATATATCTTACATCATACACACCAACATATATTATTGTACCACTACTTGTCTCAAGTTATCCAAATATCCCTTATACATATCAACGTTCATTATGCCTAAATTTTTCAACTTTTCCATTATCCATTAACCTTTCCCTTATCAACTGAAGGGGCATTACCTCCAGATTATTAAGTCTTTCATTCCGTATTTTTACATAGTTACATAGTTAGTCTGGCTGAAAAAATTACATCCAGTTCAACCATTAAAAAAAAAAAAAGTTATCCTATACCCACAGTTGATCCAGAGGAAGGCAAAAAAACCCAGCAAAGCATGATCCAATTTGCTCCTGCCGGGGAAAAAATTATTTCCTGATCCCCTGAGAGGCAATCAGATATTCCCTGGATCAACTTTACCTATAAATGTTATATCCAGTTATATTCTGTGTATCCAAGAAAGAATCCAGGACTTTCCTACAGCAATCCACTGAGCTGGCCACAACCAACTCTTTGGAGATTAAATTTCTTTTCCTCCAGACATAAAGAGTGCCCCCTTGTCCTCTGTGATGATCTCAGGGCGAGTTCACTATATGAACCACTGATGTATTTATACATGGAGATCATATCCCCCCTTATGTATTATACATGGAGATCATATCCCCCCTTATGTATTATACATGGAGATCATATCCCCCCTTATGTATTATACATGGAGATCATATCCCCCTTATGTATTATACATGGAGATCATATCCCCCCTTATGTATTATACATGGAGATCATATCGCCCCTTCTGTATTATACATGGTGATCATATCCCCCTTGTGTATTATACATGGAGATCATATCCCCCCTTATGTATTATACATGGAGATCATATCCCCCTTATGTATTATACATGGAGATCATATCCCCCCTTATGTATTATACATGGTGATCATATCCCCCCTTATGTATTATACATGGAGATCATATCCCCCCTTATGTATGATACCTGGAGATCATATCCCCCCCTTATGTATTATACATGTTGATCATATCCCCCTTATGTATTATACATGGAGATCATATCCCCCTTATGTATTATGCATGGAGATCATATCCCCCTTATGTATTATACATGGAGATCATATCCCCCCCTTATGTATTATACATGGAGATCATATCCCCCCCTTATGTATTATACATGGAGATCATATCCCCCCCCTTATGTATTATACATAGAGATCATATCCCCCCTTATGTATTATACATGGTGATCATATCCCCCCTTATGTATTATACATGGAGATCATATCCCCCCTTATGTATGATACCTGGAGATCATATCCCCCCCTTATGTATTATACATGTTGATCATATCCCCCTTATGTATTATACATGGAGATCATATCCCCCTTATGTATTATGCATGGAGATCATATCCCCCTTATGTATTATACATGGAGATCATATCCCCCCCCTTATGTATTATACATGGAGATCATATCCCCCCCTTATGTATTATACATGGAGATCATATCCCCCCCTTATGTATTATACATAGAGATCATATCCCCCCTTATGTATTATACATGGTGATCATATCCCCCTTATGTATTATACATGGAGATCATATCCCCCCTTATGTATTATACATGGTGATCATATCCCCCTTATGTATTATACATGGAGATCATATCCCCCCTTATGTATTATACATGGAGATCATATCCCCCCTTATGTGTTATACATGGAGATCATATCCCCCCTTATGTGTTATACATGGAGATCATATCCCCCCTTATGTATTATACATGGAGATCATATCCCCCCTTATGTATTATACATGGAGATCATATCCCCCTTATGTATTATACATGGAGATCATATCCCCCCTTATGTATTATACATGGAGATCATATCCCCTTTATGTATTATACATGGAGATCATATCCCCCCTTATGTATTATACATGGAGATCATATCCCCCCTTATGTATTATACATGGAGATCATATCCCCCTTATGTATTATACATGGTGATCATATCCCCCCTTATGTATTATACATGGTGATCATATCCCCCCTTATGTATTATACATGGAGATCATATCCCCCTTATGTATTATACATGGAGATCATATCCCCCCCCCCTTATGTATTATACATGGAGATCATATCCCCCCCCCCTTATGTATTATACATAGAGATCATATCCCCCCTTATGTATTATACATGGTGATCATATCCCCCTTATGTATTATACATGGTGATCATATCCCCCCTTATGTATTATACATGGTGATCATATCCCCCCTTATGTATTATACATGGAGATCATATCCCCCCTTATGTATTATACATGGTGATCATATCCCCCCTTATGTATTATACATGGAGACCATATCCCCCCTTATGTATTATACATGGTGATCATATCCCCCCTTATGTATTATACATGGTGATCATACCCCCCTTATGTATTATACATGGTGATCATATCCCCCTTATGTATTATACATGGAGATCATATCCCCCCTTATGTATTATACATGGTGATCATATCCCCCCTTATGTATTATACATGGAGATCATATCCCCCTTATGTATTATACATGGAGATCATATCCCCCTTATGTATTATACATGGAGATCATATCCTCCTTATGTATTATACATGGAGATCATATCCCCCCTTATGTATTATACATGGAGATCATAGCCCCCTTATGTATTATACATGGAGATCATATCCCCCCTTATGTATTATACATGGAGATCATATCCCCCCTTATGTATTATACATGGAGATCATATCCCTTTTTTATGTATTATACATGGAGATCATACCCCCCTTATGTATTATACATGGAGATCATATCCCCCTTATGTATTATACATGGAGATCATATCCCCCCCTTATGTATTATACATGGTTATCATATCCCCCCTTATGTATTATACATGGAGATCATATCCCCCCTTATGTATTATACATGGAGATCATATCCCCCCTTATGTATTATACATGGAGATCATATCCCCCCTTATGTATTATACATGGAGATCATATCCCCCCTTACGTATTATACATGGAGATCATATCCCCCCCTTATGTATTATACATGGAGATCATATCCCCCCTTATGTATTATACATGGAGATCATATCCCCTTTATGTATTATACATGGAGATCATACCCCCCTTATGTATTATACATGGAGATCATACCCCCCTTATGTATTATACATGGAGATCATATCCCCCTTATGTATTATACATGGAGATCATATCCCCCCCTTATGTATTATACATGGAGATCATATCCCCCCTTATATATTATACATGGAGATCATATCCCCCCTTATATATTATACATGGAGATCATATCCCTCCTTAATCTCCTCTTCTCAAGAAAGAATACATTAGATGAACTGCCAACTACCCATATGTTGGTAATAGCCTTTTATCCAGACACCCCAACAAAAACACACCCTGGGATCCCTCCCAATATTAATCCTATATATCTTGTTAGTCGTATTTATCACCTGTCTCCAGTATCTGAACAATTTGGGACCCCTCCATAACATGTGTATTAGTGTGCCCTCCTCCTTCTCACACTGTGGACACCGGGGAGTATCCCTCCTATGCCAATCAAACAATTTCTGAGGTGTGCTATATGATGAACAATTCAACCAATCTTCATCACTCATAACATTCGTTTCCACTTTCCATTGTCATCTACATTTTTGCCTTTGAGGTTTTCGGTAATAGTGCCCTATAAACTACTGACATGAGGGTTGTTTTATTGAAGGGGAATAGGCTGCTCACTTTGTAGGGGAATTTTCTTTTAAATTGGTGAATATGTTGAAAATCCGTGTTGCAAAAAATCCTCAATCATGTGCAAAGTAAATTAAAAAATACAAAAAAAAACCATTATTGTTGCATCCATAGGATTGGATGATGGAAGTCAGCAGAGCTTCATCTCATTCACTAAGCTGTGGAAAAATTCCCTTGCAAAATGAAAATTCTTTTGCCAAGTGAACAGCCTTTTCTCCTTTAGTAAATCAAGCCCACTGCCGGTAGCTAGAAAAAATACAATCAAAACATCAGTAAAGAAAAGTAGATGTATAATATTTACCGGTACCTTCAGCATACAAAACTCCAGAGTTTGAGAGATACCCATCTCTCTGCTGGCTCCCACTGAACAGCTGCATAAGTGCAAAAGCAAGTCACCCTGGTGGATGACACAGGATCGACAGAGGTACGGGGTCAAAGAATTAACTGGTGTTCACCAGAGCTCCTGATGGTGGAGATGGGTTTTTGCTCTGTATTGGTACCAAGTCACGATCCTCAGGATCGCTCCATCAGGGTCTAGTAGCAGATATAGCAAGTAGGGATCAAGGAGAAGCGTAGTCAGTAAACAAGCCAAAGATTGGTAACAAGTGGTTGCATGTTGGGATCAAGCAGAAGCATAGTAAGTAACAAGCGAAAGGTCGATAACAAGTGGTTGCAGGTTGGCATCAAGTGGAAGTGTCCTCAAAGAACATGCCAAAGGTCTGCAAAGAATGGGTGCAGATTGGGATCAAGTGGAAGAGTAGTCAAGGAACAAGCCAAAGGTCGGTAACAAGTAATAGTGGAGGTAAGGACAGCTGCAGGTATGCAAAGGAGCAAGTTATTGACTGGAGAGAGCTCAATAATCTGGCAAACAGGAGATGCAGAGACATGGCCTTAAATCAGGAAGTTCATGGGAGGGGCAACGAGTTGAAGGTTCACCAGAAACAAGAGACAAGGCAAGATTGTTCTAGGACAGGGGTCCTCAAAGTACAGCTCGTGGGCTGCATATGGCCTGCCAGAGCCATTTATATGGCCTGCTGGGCCAGCCGAAAAAAAAAAATCGGAAAAAAACAAACAAACAAACAGATAAAAAACAGCGCCAGCCGGCAAATAGCTAGGCTGCTCGCTGGGTCCTCAGCCTGGATGCCCCTGATTTCACCTGCTACAGGAGAGGAGAAGAGCACACTAGGCCCCAGGTACAGTGCATTGCGGTGTTCAGTGTATCAGTGTACAGTGCATGGCGGTGTCCAGTGCGTTACAGAGTACAGTGCATGGCGGTGTTCAGTGTATTAGTGTACAGTGCATGGTGGTGTCCAGTGCGTTACAGAGTACAGTGCATGGCGGTGTCCAGTGCGTTACAGAGTACAGTGCATGGCGGTGTCCAGTGCATTACAGAGTACAGTGCATTGCAGTGTTCAGTGTATTAATGTACAGTGCATGGCGGTGTCCAGTGAGTTACAGAGTACAGTGCATGGCGGTGTCCAGTGCGTTACAGAGTACAGTGCATTGCAGTGTTCAGTGTATTAGTGTACAGTGCATGGTGGTATCCAGTGTGTTACAGAGTACAGTGCATGGTGGTGTCCAGTGCATTACAGAGTACAGTGCATGGCGGTGTCCAGTGTGTTACAGAGTACAGTGCATGGCGGTGTCCAGTGCGTTACAGAGTACAGTGCATGGCGGTGTCCAGTGCGTTACAGAGTACAGTGCATGGCGGTGTCCAGTGTGTTACAGAGTACAGTGCATGGCGGTGTCCAGTGTATTACAGAGTACAGTGCATGGCGGTGTCCAGTGTATTACAGAGTACAGTGCATGGCGGTGTCCAGTGTGTTACAGAGTACAGTGCATTGCAGTGTTCAGTGTATTAGTGTACAGTGCATGGTGGTATCCAGTGCGTTACAGAGTACAGTGCATGGTGTTGTCCAGTGCATTACAGAGTACAGTGCATGGCGGTGTCCAGTGCGTTACAGAGTACAGTGCATGGCGGTGTCCAGTGCGTTACAGAGTACAGTGCATGGCGGTGTCCAGTGCGTTACAGAGTACAGTGCATTGCAGTGTTCAGTGTATTAATGTACAGTGCATGGCGGTGTCCAGTGAGTTACAGAGTACAGTGCATGGCGGTGTCCAGTGCGTTACAGAGTACAGTGCATTGCAGTGTTCAGTGTATTAGTGTACAGTGCATGGTGGTATCCAGTGCGTTACAGAGTACAGTGCATGGCGGTATCCAGTGCGTTACAGAGTACAGTGCATTGCGGTGTTCAGTGTATTAGTGTACAGTTCATGGCAGTATCCAGTGCGTTACAGAGTACAATGCATGGCGGTGTCCATGTTCATATTTTATTCAAACTATAGTCCATCCCCCCAACAGTGTGAAGGTCCGTGAACTGGCCCCCTGTTTAAAAAGTTTGAGGACCCCTGTTCTAGATCAGACAGAGAGCTGTCCAGCATCTCAGGTGCTTCAGCAATAAGAGCTACTGCCAGATGCAACAGACATTGCGGGTTCAGATCCCGGTCCTGACACTCTGCAAGGATTATAAATGTACTTTCTTATGCTGTTTGTTTAATTTTTTTGTAATTATTAACAGTGTAATTGCCAATGTTAGTGCCATTCTAAAACAACCAAGCCTTCAACAAATGATTTGAAGATTTTATAGCAATCTGAGCAGGTAATAAAATCTTGAACTGTAGCCATTAGTCTAAAAATATTTCCCAAATGTTATTGTTGCTGCCTGAACGAATATTCAAAACATTTCAACCTCCCTCCCCACCAGGCTTGAACCGCTTTAGTAGTCACATGACCACTATGGCTGTTGTTGAAGTACGCAGAAGTAACTTTCATAATTTTAATCTATAACATTTAGGAGCCAACAAACACATCCACTTACTGTAATCTGGCACCAAACACAGTGCAGTCCTGTGAGGCCTTGGTAGCATTTAATGGCTTTGTGACATTTTTCACATCTTGTCGGGCAATTGCCTTCCACCCAAAAATGGTGCATGATCTGGGGAGAAGAGCAGAGAGCCAGTAAAATACATCTTTCTTACTCGTCGGTGAAAAGTAATTTTGTTTTTTTTTATATATATATATAGTGAAGGAAATAAGTATTTGATCCCTGATTTTGAATTTTTTTGATTTTTTGATTTTGAATGTTTTCCCACTCACAAAGAAATGATCAGTCTAAAAATTGAATGGTAGGTGTATTGTAACACTGAGAGACAGAATAGCAACAGAAATGCATGTCTAACAAATGATGACTGATTTGCATGTTCATGAGGGAAATAAGTATTTGATCCCCTTCACAAACATGACTTAGTACTTGGTGGCAAATCCCTTGTTGGCAATCACAGAGGTCAGACGTTCCCTGGAGTTGGCCACCAGGTTTTCACACATCTCAGGAGGGTCTTTGGCCCACTCCTCTTGGCAGATCCTCTCCAAGTCATTAAGGTTTGGTGGCTGACATTTGGCAACTCAAACTTTCAGCTCCCGCCACAGATTTTCCATCGGATTAAGGTCTAGAGACGGGCTAGGCCACTCCAGGACCTTAACCTCCCTGGCGGTATGATTCTTTCCGATTTTTTGTGCTGAAAGCGGTACCATTTTTTTGCATGGAAATATGTAGTTTTTTATTGTAGGCTGTAATTTTTAGGAATAACTCACTGAAATCTGTCCGAAAAAGAGTCTATTAAACATCCCGGGTATGATAAAACTTGAAACACGAAATCATAAATTATAATTTAATAAATAATCATAAAAAATAATAATATAATAATAAATTTAATTCAATAATATAATCAAACCAAAAACACTGAAATTTGAAATACAGAGGCAAATTCGCACATCGCTG
The DNA here is from genome assembly GCF_062004578.1 of Staurois parvus. NCBI lineage: Eukaryota > Metazoa > Chordata > Amphibia > Anura > Ranidae > Staurois > Staurois parvus. The sequence goes on along the minus strand of NW_028318575.1, from coordinate 872,788 downwards.
AGCAAAGTCGCAAAATCGTTTTCAGTGTCTGATGACGAATTTCCCCACAAATCATTATCACTCAATTCTGCAAGTGGTTCTGATTTACTATCGCTGTTCTCTAGCCGGTCTAAAACCGCTTTTGACGTAAAGGGACGCTTTTTGGCCGCCATGGACTTTTCTAAGTTTCCAGGCAGAAAGATCAGTCAAAATGTAGGCAAGGCACATGACAAAGCAGTGGGGACAAAATGTATGTGAAATGCAGTGAAAAAGCAATGACAGCAAAAATGTCATTTTTTAAAAATTTCAAATTTCCCGCCGGTTCCTCCGCCCGAACGTTCCGACGTCACAGGGACCGGAACACGGAAGCCAGATGCCGGCATCCGCCGGAGGAGATGGACGGGGACGCTGCAGGGGACCCATCGTGGGAGCGAAGGACAAGGTAAGTGCTGCAGGGACCCCCAGAGAACGCTGCATGGTAAGCCCGAGTGTAGCTCGGGGTTACCGTTCTTGGTATAGAAATTCTACCCCGAGCTACACTCGGGAATACCGCCAAGGAGGTTAATGTGCTTCTTCTTGAGACACTCCTTTGTTGCCTTGGCTGCATGTTTTGGGTCATTGTCATGCTGGAACACCCTTCCACGGCCCATTTTCCATGCCCTGGCTGAGGGAAGAAGATTCTCAACCAAGATTTGACAGTACATACACCTACCATTCGATTTTTAGACTGATCATTTCTTTGTGAGTGGGCAAACATTCAAAATCAGCCGAGGATCAAATACACATTTCCTTCACGATATATATCTACTTACGGTTGTGTTCTTCTTTGACTTTACGTAGGTTTTAATGCAAGATGGGGGTGCTCTTGAAACACAGCGTTCATGGACAGTATACTTGCAAACTGCAAAAGAAAAAAAAGCATAAATAAAAATATGCAATCTTAGAGTAAAGCATACTCCATCCACCAATGATGCTCATTACTAGAGATGAGCGAATTATTCAAAAATTTGATTCGGCTGATTCGCCGAATTTGAGGAAGAAATTCGATTCGATGTGAATTTATTCGCTACGAATTTAACTTATAAAAAGGGTTTCTAGGCTTCAGAGAGCCTTTAAATTAGTGCAGAACACTGTACCTTTAATTTAAATGCCCTTGGAGATGAGGAAGGAGAAGGAGAAGGATGAGAAGAAGGAGAAGGAGAAGGATGAGAAGAAGGAGAAGGAGAAGGATGAGAAGAAGGAGAAGGATGAGAAGAAGGAGAAGGATGAGAAGAAGGAGAAGGATGAGAAGAAGGAGAAGGAGAAGGATGAGAAGAAGGAGAAGGATGAGAAGAAGGAGAAGGATGAGAAGAAGGAGAAGGAGAAGGATGAGAAGAAGGAGAAGGATGAGAAGAAGGAGAAGGATGAGAAGAAGGATGAGAAGAAGGAGAAGGATGAGAAGAAGGATGAGAAGAAGGAGAAGGATGAGAAGAAGAAGGATGAGAAGAAGAAGAAGGATGAGAAGAAGGAGAAGGATGAGAAGAAGAAGAAGGATGAGAAGAAGAAGAAGGATGAGAAGAAGAAGAAGGATGAGAAGAAGAAGGATGAGAAGAAGAAGGATGAGAAGAAGAAGAAGGATGAGAAGAAGGAGAAGGATGAGAAGAAGAAGAAGGATGAGAAGAAGAAGAAGGATGAGAAGAAGGAGAATTCCAAGCCGGCAAAAAGTGTATCTGCAGAGCTCCGCTATTTCTTAGCGGAGCTCTGCAGATACACTTAGTGGAGCTCTGCAGATACACTTTTTGCCGGCTTGGAATTCTTCTTATTTTCATCCTACTTCTTCTTCTTCTTCTTCATCCTCATCCTCTTCTTCTTATTCTGAGGATGAGGATGAAGAAGAAGAAGAAGAAGAAGTAGGATGAAAATAAGAAGAATTCCAAACCGGCAAAAAGTGTATCTGCAGAGCTCCGCTAAGTGTATCTGCAGAGCTCCTCTATTTCTGACAGTTCTCTGACATTCACATTTACAGCGGTTGAAACATTGTATCTATTTGTTTCCATAAATGGAAACAAATAGATACAATGTTTCAACCGCTGAGCTCTGCAGATACACTTAGCGGAGCTCTGCAGATACACTTAGAGGAGCTCTGCAGATACACTTTTTGCCGGCTTGGAATTCTTCTTATTTTCATCCTACTTCTTCTTCTTCTTCTTCTTCATCCTCATCCTCATGAGAAGAAGAAGAGGATGAGGATGAAGAGGAAGAAGAAGTAGGATGAAAATAAGAAGAATTCCAAGCCGGCAAAAAGTGTATCTGCAGAGCTCCTCTATTCTGGAGATACACTTAGAGGAGCTCTGCAGATACACTTTTTGCCGGCTTGGAATTCTTCTTATTTTCATCCTACTTCTTCTTCTTCTTCTTCTTCTTCATCCTCATCCTCAGAAGAAGAAGAAGAGGATGAGGATGAGGATGAAGAAGAAGAAGAAGAAGAAGAAGTATGATGAAAATAAGAAGAATTCCAAGCCGGCAAAAAGTGTATCTGCAGAGCTCCTCTAAGTGTATCTGCAGAGCTCCGCTATTTCTGACAGTTCTCTGACATTCACTCCATACAGCGGTTGAAACATTGTATCTATTTGTTTCCATAAATGGAAACAAATAGATACAATGTTTCAACCGCTGAGCTCTGCAGATACACTTAGCGGAGCTCTGCAGATACACTTTTTGCCAGCTTGGAATTCTTCTTATTTTCATCCTACTTCTTCTTCTTCTTCTTCATCCTCATCCTCATCCTCAGAAGAAGAAGAAGAATGAAAAGAAGAAGAAGAAGAATGAAAAGAAGAATGAGAAGAATGAAAAGATTCTTCTTCTTTTCATTCTTCTTCTTCTTTTCATTCTTCTTCTTCTTCTTTTCATTCTTCTTTTCATTCTTCTCATTCTTCTTTTCATTCTTCTTCTCAATCTTCTTCTCATTCTTCTTCTCATTCTTCTTTTCATTCTTCTTCTTCTTTTCATTCTTCTCATTCTTCTTTTCATTCTTCTTCTCATTCTTCTTTTCATTCTTCTTTTCATTCTTCTTCTTCTTCTTTTCATTCTTCTTCTTCTTCTTTTCATTCTTCTCATTCTTCTTTTCATTCTTCTCATTCCTCTTCTCATTCTTCTTTTCATTCTTCTTCTCATTCTTCTTTTCATTCTTCTTCTTCTTTTCATTCTTCTTTTCATTCTTCTCATTCTTCTTTTCATTCTTCTTTTCATTCTTCTTCTCATTCTTCTTTTCATTCTTCTTTTTCTTTTCATTCTTCTTTTCATTCTTCTTCTCATTCTTCTTTTCATGAAGAAGAAAAGAAGAATGAGAAGAATGAAAAGAAGAATGAAAAGAAGAAGAATGAAAAGAAGAATGAGAAGAAGAATGAAAAGAAGAATGAAAAGAAGAATGAGAAGAATGAAAAGAAGAATGAGAAGAATGAAAAGAAGAATGAAAAGAAGAAGAAGAATGAAAAGAAGAAGAAGAATGAAAAGAAGAATGAAAAGAAGAAGAAGAAGAATGAAAAGAAGAAGAAGAATGAAAAGAAGAATGAGAAGAATGAAAAGAAGAATGAGAAGAATGAAAAGAAGAATGAAAAGAAGAAGAAGAATGAAAAGAAGAAGAAGAATGAAAAGAAGAATGAGAAGAAGAAGAAGAATGAAAAGAAGAATGGAAAGAAGAAGAAGAATGAAAAGAAGAAGAAGAAGAATGAAAAGAAGAATGAGAAGAATGAAAAGAAGAAGAAGAAGAATGAAAAGAAGAAGAAGAATGAAAAGAAGAAGAAGAAGAAGAGGAATGAAAAGAAGAATGAGAAGAATGAAAAGATTCTTCTTCTTCTTCTTTTCATTCTTCTTTTCATTCTTCTTTTCATTCTTCTTTTCATTCTTCTTTACATTCTTCTCATTCTTCTTTTCATTCTTCTTCTCATTCTTCTTTTCATTCTTCTTCTTCTTTTCATTCTTCTTTTCATTCTTCTCATTCTTCTTTTCATTCTTCTTTTCATTCTTCTTCTCATTCTTCTTTTCATTCTTCTTCTTCTTCTTTTCATTCTTCTTTTCATTCTTCTTCTCATTCTTCTTTTCATTCTTCTTTTCATTCTTCTTCTCATTCTTCTTTTCATGAAGAAGAAAAGAAGAATGAGAAGAATGAAAAGAAGAATGAAAAGAAGAAGAAGAAGAATGAAAAGAAGAATGAGAAGAAGAATGAAAAGAAGAATGAAAAGAAGAATGAGAAGAATGAAAAGAAGAATGAGAAGAATGAAAAGAAGAATGAAAAGAAGAAGAAGAAGAATGAAAAGAAGAAGAAGAATGAAAAGAAGAATGAAAAGAAGAAGAAGAAGAATGAAAAGAAGAAGAAGAAGAATGAAAAGAAGAATGAAAAGAAGAAGAAGAATGAAAAGAAGAAGAAGAAGAATGAAAAGAAGAATGAAAAGAAGAAGAAGAATGAAAAGAAGAAGAAGAAGAATGAAAAGAAGAATGAAAAGAAGAATGAGAATAATGAAAAGATTCTTCTTCTTCTTCTTTTCATTCTTCTTTTCATTCTTCTTCTTCTTTTCATTCTTTTCATTCTTCTTTTCATTCTTCTCATTCTTCTTTTCATTCTTTTCATTCTTCTTTTCATTCTTCTTCTCATTCTTCTTCTCATTCTTCTTTTCATTCTTCTTCTCATTCTTCTTTTCATTCTTCTTCTTCTTTTCATTCTTCTCATTCTTCTTTTCATTCTTCTTTTCATTCCTTCTCTCATTCTTCTTTTCATGAAGAAGAAAAGAAGAATGAGAAGAATGAAAAGAAGAATGAAAAGAAGAAGAATGAAAAGAAGAATGAGAAGAAGAATGAAAAGAAGAATGAAAAGAAGAATGAGAAGAATGAAAAGAAGAGGAAGAAGAATGAAAAGAAGAAGCAGAATGAAAAGAAGAATGAAAAGAAGAAGAAGAAGAATGAAAAGAAGAAGAAGAAGAATGAAAAGAAGAATGGAAAGAAGAAGAAGAATGAAAAGAAGAAGAAGAAGAATGAAAAGAAGAATGAGAAGAATGAAAAGAAGAAGAAGAATGAAAAGAAGAATGAAAAGAAGAAGAAGAATGAAAAGAAGAAGAATGAAAAGAAGAATGAGAAGAATGAAAAGATTCTTCTTCTTCTTTTCATTCTTCTTCTTCTTCTCATTCTTCTTCTTTTCATTCTTCTTTTCATTCTTCTCATTCTTCTTTTCATTCTTCTCATTCTTCTTCTCATTCTTCTTTTCATTCTTCTTCTCATTCTTCTTTTCATTCTTCTTCTCATTCTTCTTTTCATGAAGAAGAAAAGAAGAATGAGAAGAATGAAAAGAAGAAGAAGAATGAAAAGAAGAATGAAAAGAAGAATGAAAAGAAGAATGAAAAGAAGAATGAGAAGAATGAAAAGAAGAATGAAAAGAAGAAGTATTCCAGTACAGCAAAAAGTGTATCTGCAGAGAGCTCCGCTATTTCTGACAGTTCTCTGACAGTTCCTTCACATTTACAGCGGTTGAAACATTGTATCTATTTATTTATTTCATTCTTCTTCTTCTTCTCATTCTTCTTCTTTTCATTCTTCTTTTCATTCTTCTTTTCATTCTTCTCATTCTTCTTCTCATTCTTCTTTTCATTCTTCTTCTCATTCTTCTTTTCATTCCTTCTCTCATTCTTCTTTTCATGAAGAAGAAAAGAAGAATGAGAAGAATGAAAAGAAGAATGAAAAGAAGAAGAATGAAAAGAAGAATGAGAAGAAGAATGAAAAGAAGAATGAAAAGAAGAATGAGAAGAATGAAAAGAAGAAGAAGAAGAATGAAAAGAAGAAGCAGAATGAAAAGAAGAATGAAAAGAAGAAGAAGAAGAATGAAAAGAAGAAGAAGAAGAATGAAAAGAAGAATGGAAAGAAGAAGAAGAATGAAAAGAAGAAGAAGAAGAATGAAAAGAAGAATGAGAAGAATGAAAAGAAGAAGAAGAATGAAAAGAAGAATGAAAAGAAGAAGAAGAATGAAAAGAAGAAGAATGAAAAGAAGAATGAGAAGAATGAAAAGATTCTTCTTCTTCTTTTCATTCTTCTTCTTCTTCTCATTCTTCTTCTTTTCATTCTTCTTTTCATTCTTCTCATTCTTCTTTTCATTCTTCTCATTCTTCTTCTCATTCTTCTTTTCATTCTTCTTCTCATTCTTCTTTTCATTCTTCTTCTCATTCTTCTTTTCATGAAGAAGAAAAGAAGAATGAGAAGAATGAAAAGAAGAAGAAGAATGAAAAGAAGAATGAAAAGAAGAATGAAAAGAAGAATGAAAAGAAGAATGAGAAGAATGAAAAGAAGAATGAAAAGAAGAAGTATTCCAGTACAGCAAAAAGTGTATCTGCAGAGAGCTCCGCTATTTCTGACAGTTCTCTGACAGTTCCTTCACATTTACAGCGGTTGAAACATTGTATCTATTTATTTCCGAATAAAAACATCTGTATCCTAAATGGAAACAAATAGATACAATGTTTCAACCGCTGTACATGTGAAGGAACTGTCAGAGAACTGTCAGAAATAGCGGAGCTCTCTGCAGGGACACTTTTGCCGGCTGATCGGGAAAAATCCGATTCGCGCACCCGAAGTATGCAAATATTCGGATTCGACGCGAATCGAATTTTTCCTGAAATTCGAAACGAATTCCACTTCGCCTGGTTCGATTCGCTCATCTCTACTCATTACTGTTGTGTAGCAATAAGAGGAAGAAAATGTTTGTCTCTGTGCCATTGCCCCACCTTCTCGCCATCAGAAAACACCACTGCCACACTTCTGATGTCTACCCTGAGGTTTTTTCTCCTATAATTTCACCTAAATACTTCACTGTTCCACCCCTTAGCTTACCGCCCAAGCCTCATTTCAGTTTTTGGCTTGTGTATGGCAAGACATTGTGTAAACTGGCCCACTGAGTGGAAAAATCAGTAATGATGTGCAAATCAGTGAATCAGTTAGGATTCACACTGGATGAGGCTGATCCATGAATATTTGACAAAAGATTACGGACTCACCTGATTGCTGAAGTTTGCTTGAACTGGAAAAGGGGTCCTTGGGAACAATAGCCAGTATACTACATGGTGCAATTTATAAGCCTCCCACTCAGCAGGATGCATGACCTAATGGCGATCCCTTGCCTTCAGTGGTCATTAGAGACTTTCCTATAAAGCAGTGGTCTCTAAACTACTGTATGGCCCCCGGGCCGCATAAGGCCCTTTGCTTGACTTTATCTGGCCCTTTGACACAATTCCTCTCACTGACACCAACAATGAGACACTATATGCTGACACAAACAGTTAGGTATTATACCTAACATTTACATCAATGATGGGGCATAATTCCTCCCACTGACACCAATGATGGGACACTATTCCTCCCACTGATACCAATGATTGCGCACTATTCCTCCCACTGACACCAATGATGGGACACTATTCCTCCCACTGATACCAATGATGGGACACTATTCCTCCCACTGATACCAATGATGGGACACTATTCCTCCCACTGATACCAATGATGGGACACTATTCCTCCCACTAATACCAATGATGGGACACTATTCCTCCCACTGATACCAATGATGGGGCACTATTTCTCCCACTGATACCAATGATGGGAAACTATTCCTCCCACTGATACCAATGATGGGACACTATTCCTCCCACTGATACCAATGATGGGACACTATTACTCCCATTGATACCAATGATGGGACACTATTCCTCCCACTGATACCAATGATGGAGCACAATTCCTCCCACTGATAACAATGATGGAGCACTATTCCTCCCACTGACACCAATGATGGGACACTATTCCTCCCACTGATACCAATGATGGGACACTATTACTCCCACTGATAACAATGATGGGGCACTATTCCTCCCACTGATACCAATGATGGAACACTATTCCTCCCACTGATACCAATGATGGGGCAGTATTCCTCCCACTGATACCAATGATGGGACACTATTCCTCCCACTGATGCCAATGATGGGACACTATTCCTCCCACTGATATCAGTGATGGGACACTATTCCTCCCACTGATACCAATGATGGGGCACTATTCCTCCTACTGATACCAATGATGGAACACTATTCCTCCCACTGATACCAATGATGGGGCACTATTCCTCCCACTGATACCAATGATGGGACACTATTCCTCCCACTGATACCAATGATGGGGCACTATTCCTCCTACTGATACCAATGATGGAACACTATTCCTCCCACTGATACCAATGATGGGGCAGTATTCCTCCCACTGATACCAATGATGGGACACTATTCCTCCCACTGATGCCAATGATGGGACACTATTCCTCCCACTGATATCAGTGATGGGACACTATTCCTCCCACTGATACCAATGATGGGGCACTATTCCTCCTACTGATACCAATGATGGAACACTATTCCTCCCACTGATACCAATGATGGGGCACTATTCCTCCCACTGATACCAATGATGGGGCACTATTCCTCCCACTGATACCAATGATGGGACACTATTCCTCCCACTGATACCAATGATGGGGCACTATTCCTCCTACTGACACCAATGATGGGGCACTATTCCTCCCAATGACATCACTGATGGGGCACTATTCCTCCCACTGATACCAATGATGGGGCACTATTCCTCCCACTGATACCAATGATGGGGCACTATTCCTCCCACTGACACCAATGATGGGACACTATTCCTCCCACTGATACCAATGATGGGGCACTATTCCTACCACTGATACCAATGATGGGACATTATTCTTAACACTGACACCAAAGATGGGACACTATTTTTCCCAATGACGCCAGCAATGTGGCACTATGCCTTTATGCCTTCCACTGACACCAATTGTGGGATACGATTACTCCCACTGACACCAATCATGGGGTACAATTTCTATTCCCACTAACACTGGAGCAATTTCTACTATACCCCCCCAGTCACAGTACAGCTCCCTAAAGCCCAAAAAACAGGAAACTGGCCCTTTGTTTGGAAACCCCTGCTATGAAAGAAGGATGTCACACAGAAGGCCTCATCCCATGATTCCTTGAACCACTGCCAGTCAATAAAATCAGGATGCCTATTGGTTCCTGTTTCTTGACTGACTGGAGGGCAACAGCAAGTGGCTTGGATGTCTACACTTGGATACAGAACATGGGGTCCACACGTGAACAAAAAAAGGGCCCAAGTGAATATTGGTCACCAGAGAGCTGAATAGTTGAGCTGATTAGTTAAGATTGATCATTTGTTTGTTATTTTTTAAAACAATTTTATGACTTTCAAAGCAACATAAAGGTAAACTAAATGGTTGCTTTATATATATATAATCCTAAAGTCTGACGATATGAAATAGTGATATAAGATGTCTTCAATCCAAGCAGAACACGAGAGTGTTTCCAGACAACACAACACACTAGGACCAATATATCTCAGCTTGGACTGTTGTTTCAGTAGGCTTCAGAAGGTCGATAATTACAGGAAACATTATGCATATAAAACGAGAAAACCTTATCAGAGCATGGCAGGAAATGTGTAACTCAATTAGTTCCCAAGTAAAATTTTTAAAAAATGACCCCCCGAATGATGAGCACTTTGAAGACAAATTGATGGCAGCCAAATGGACTGGTGTCATTTGTTAATAAAATATCTACATTTTCCAAAATATATGCTTATGAGCAGCTGGCAAGCAAGAAAGTAAAAGCCATATGAGTTTATGATCCTTCGTCTATTGGTTTATCTGATCCTTAAATAGCTGATTAGTCCATTTCCAGATAGCAAGTGTTGTCATAGATGCCATGTACTCGGTACAAGTTCATTTGTAACCTACAACAACACCACTATGTCTTCATTGCGCCAATTTGTTGCTTTCCGGAATACACCATCTGCTTCGAACATTTGATTTTCCAGGCACATTAAGGAAAAAAAAAAAATATGACATTGTAGTATCAATGTCATTACTTCGAAAACAAGACATGTTGTGCTGATTGTAAGTGGGAAGAGCGAGTTTGATGCTACTTAGAAAGTTTATATGAACTTTTAACAAAACTGGGTGAGTGGGGTCATCGGTTTTTAAGGAACTCAGAAAATTTTGTAAGCAAATTTGGTAAGTGAACCATTTTAAGGAAAGAAAACTTAAAAACGAATGACTCTTGGCGCTATATAAATCCTGTATAATAATAATAAGTATAATAATAATAATAATGATGGGAAACTATTCCTCCCACTGATACTAATGATGGGATGCTATTCCTACCATTGATACCAATGATGGGGCACTATTCCTCCCACTGATACCAATGATGGGACGCTATTTCTACCACTGATACCAATGATGGGGCACTATTCCTCCCACTGATACCAATGATGGGGCACTATTCCTCCCACTGATACCAATCATGGGGCACTATTCCTCCCACTGACACCAATGATGGGGCACTATTCCTTCCACTGACACCAAAGATGGGACACTATTCCTCCCACTGATACCAATGATGGGGCACTATTCCTCCCACTGATACCAATGATGGGGCACTATTCCTCCCACTGACACCAATGATGGGGCACTATTCCTCCCACTGACACCAATGATGGGGCACTATTCCTCCCACTGATACCAATGATGGGGCACTATTCCTCCCACTGACACCAATGATAGGGCACTATTCCTCCCACTGATACCAGTGATAGGGCACTATTCCTCCCACTGATACCAATGATGGGGCACTATTCCTCCCACTGATACCAATGATGGGGCACTATTCCTCCCACTGATACCAATGATGGGATGCTATTTCTACCACTGATACCAATGATGGGGCACTATTCTTAACACTGACACCAAAGATGGGACACTATTTTTCCCAATGACGCCAGCAATGTGGCACTATGCCTTTATGCCTTCCACTGACACCAATTGTGGAATACGATTACTCCCACTGACACCAATCATGGGGTACAATTTCTATTCCCACTAACACTGGAGCAATTTCTACTATACCCCCCCCCCCCCCCATCACAGTACAGCTCCCTAAAGCCCAAAGAACAGTAAACTGGCAATTTGTTTGGAAACCCCTGCTATGAAAGAAGGATGTCACACAGAAGGCCTCATCCCATGATTCCTTGAACCACTGCCAGTCAATAAAATCAGGATGCCCATTGGTTCCTGTTTCTTGACTGACTGGAGGGCAACAGCAAGTGGCTAGGAAGAGCGAGTTTGATGCTACTTAAAAAGTTTATATGAACTTTTAACAAAACTGGGTGAGTGGGGTCATTGGTTTTTAAGGAACTCAGAAAATTTTGTAAGCAAATTTGGTAAGTGAACCATTTTAAGGAAAGAAAACTTAAAAACGAATGACTCTTGAGTACTGTGATTGGAATATGAATTTGGTTAAGACAAAAAAATGCCACTAAATATAGGAGGGGTGTTCAAGTGAAGTCAGGGCGTTTTGAGTTTATATAAATAAAAGAACAAAGGTCAAGCGTTGGAAACTGCATTTATTCTTCGACATACTCCCCTGCTACATTCATACATTTATCCCAGTGTTTAACTAATGCCCGGAAAGCGTTGGCATAGAAAGATTTGCCAGTACGGGAACAATGAACTTGGATAGGGATGTGTAGCATGGGATTCCCCATAACCTGTCGAACTGACTAAGCCCCGATGGGTGGTGCGAAATGCATGAGTTGGCATGGCCTATGCAGGAGAACTGTCTGAGGCCTTTTAACTTACATAGTCACACTTCAGTTGGGTTGGGAGTGCGAATTTCTCTTCATTATTAATTAATCACTACTGGATGAGTGAATGCTGGAGCCTGCACCCCTATCTCTGGGGACCAGTGGGATCGGTTTTTCCTCAACTTTGAGCAGCGCTCTAAGTTTGTTTTCTCTGCAGCCCTTAGGTGACACTTGCAAGTCTTGTCCCTTCTCCAGCCTGTGATCGAACAATGAATGTAGAAGCAGCAAATTGATGAGTTCATCTCTATATCACTCTGCTGGCTCCTTCTGCCGGTTAGGTCCTTACACTGCAGCAGGCACCTGATTGGCTGCTTATGAGGCTTCTCCAGTTCTCTGTCAGGGCAGGGTCATGCACTGACTGACGACAACTACCACCCACAGACCGGAGTCCCTCAGGGCACAGAGTCTAAGTCCCAGGCTGCCCTTCACCAGGGCCCCTGATGGTGGGGATGGACTTGACGCAGCCAGGAACCAGGTCGCGGCCCCAGAGACAGCCCAGCTGCGGTAAAGGCCGCCGCCAATGGCATGTAGCTGGTAGGGACCAGATAGACAAAGAGTAGTCGGGCAGGCTGGGTCGATAACAACGGGACAAACGGTACAGAACGGTAGACAAGAATAACAGGTCACAGGCCGAGTTCAGCAACGGAAGGTCAGATCAATGGAAACCGCAGAGAATGGTCAGTCAAAAGCCGAGTCAGATTTCAGGAGAGCCATAAGAGTTTAAACAGAGCTATAGTCACACTAACACACAAGACACGAATGCAAAGGGCACGTGCGGACAACGGGCTTATATGTGATCAACCACACCCCTCTGGGGGATGGACCGCAGAGGCCTGAAGGCATAAAAGACTCCCACCATGCTCTGCAGAAAACCAAGATGGATGCCAGCACATGGAGCAGCATAACCTCTGGGAAAAGGTAGGACCTTGACATTCTCAAGCTGCAGCTCAGGTGTGCAGGGACTGCATGAAGCCGATACCAAACCACATTAGGTACTTAAAGCAGAACTTCTCCCAAGACAGGAAGTCCTGTTGTCTGCCTCCTCCTCTTTAAATTTTGGCACTTTATTTTTTTTTTTGGGGGGGGGGGGGGGGTTAGACGAGTATCTGCTACAACTTCCACCCTGATCGCCTGAGCAATCCAAGTGAAAGTTTGGCTCCCTTATCTTTGCCCTCAGCCTTCCGGCACACGTCACAGGTCCCAGAAGGCTGCGGGACCATTCACAAAGCACAGCGCGGCTCACACATGCGCAGTGGGGAGCCACAAGAAGTCACAGTCAATTTCTCACACTGAACATACCAGCGCTGGGGACCCAAAGATCAATGAAGAACCGGCCCAGGGGAGGATGGCGCTGGATCCCTGGACAGGTAAGTGTCCTTTTAACAGTATTTGTAGCTGTTGACTTTTGTTTGTTTTTAGGGTAATAAAACTCTTTAGGCTCCATGCACACTAGTGTTTTTTTAAGCTGTTATTAGCATTTTGAAGCGTTTAGGAGCATTTAGCATTTTTTTTCTGCTGGAAGAACATTCAAAAAAACTCTACAAAAACGACCGTATTTTTCGCACCTAGGCACCTAGGTTTTACAGGAGAAAAACAAGAAAAAAAATATTCTGAACCAATGGACTGCAGACATAGTACAGGAGATGACCAGAGACTGCGGACACAGTACAGGAGATGACCAGAGACTGCGGACACAGTACAGGAGATGACCAGAGACTGCAGACACAGTACAGGAGATGACCAAAGACTGCGGACACAGTACAGGAGATGACCAGAGACTGCGGACACAGTACAGGAGATGACCAGAGACTGCGGACACAGTACAGGGGATGACCAGAGACTGCGGACATAGTACAGGGGATGACCAGAGACTGCGGACATAGTACAGGGGATGACCAGAGACTGCGGACATAGTACAGGGGATGACCAGAGACTGCGGACACAGTACAGGAGATGACCAGAGACTGCGGACATAGTACAGGGGATGACCAGAGACTGCGGACATAGTACAGGGGATGACCAGAGACTGCGGACACAGTACAGGAGATGACCAGAGACTGCGGACACGTTACAGGAGATGACCAGAGACTGCGGACATAGTACAGGAGATGACCAGAGACTGCAGACACAGTACAGGAGATGACCAGAGACTGCGGACACAGTACAGGAGATGACCAGAGACTGCAGACACAGTACAGGAGATGACCAGAGACTGCGGACACAGTACAGGAGATGACCAGAGACTGCAGACACAGTACAGGAGATGACCAGAGACTGCGGACACAGTACAGGGGATAACCAGAGACTGCGGACATAGTACAGGAGATGACCAGAGACTGCGGACACAGTACAGGGGATGACCAGAGACTGCGGACATAGTACAGGGGATGACCAGAGACTGCGGACATAGTACAGGGGATGACCAGAGACTGCAGACATAGTACAGGGGATGACCAGAGACTGCGGACACAGTACAGGAGATGACCAGAGACTGCGGACACGTTACAGGAGATGACCAGAGACTGCGGACATAGTACAGGAGATGACCAGAGACTGCAGACATAGTACAGGAGATGACCAGAGACTGCGGACACAGTACAGGAGATGACCAGAGACTGCAGACACAGTACAGGAGATGACCAGAGACTGCGGACACAGTACAGGGGATGACCAGAGACTGCGGACATAGTACAGGAGATGACCAGAGACTGCGGACACAGTACAGGAGATGACCAGAGACTGCGGACACAGTACAGGGGATGACCAGAGACTGCGGACACAGTACAGGAGATGACCAGAGACTGCAGACACAGTACAGGAGATGACCAGAGACTGCGGACACAGTACAGGGGATAACCAGAGACTGCGGACATAGTACAGGAGATGACCAGAGACTGCGGACACAGTACAGGGGATGACCAGAGACTGCGGACATAGTACAGGGGATGACCAGAGACTGCGGACATAGTACAGGGGATGACCAGAGACTGCAGACATAGTACAGGGGATGACCAGAGACTGCGGACACAGTACAGGAGATGACCAGAGACTGCGGACACGTTACAGGAGATGACCAGAGACTGCGGACATAGTACAGGAGATGACCAGAGACTGCAGACATAGTACAGGAGATGACCAGAGACTGCGGACACAGTACAGGAGATGACCAGAGACTGCAGACACAGTACAGGAGATGACCAGAGACTGCGGACACAGTACAGGGGATGACCAGAGACTGCGGACATAGTACAGGAGATGACCAGAGACTGCGGACATAGTACAGGGGATGACCAGAGACTGCGGACATAGTACAGGGGATGACCAGAGACTGCGGACACAGTACAGGAGATGACCAGAGACTGCGGACACGTTACAGGAGATGACCAGAGACTGCGGACATAGTACAGGAGATGACCAGAGACTGCAGACACAGTACAGGAGATGACCAGAGACTGCGGACACAGTACAGGAGATGACCAGAGACTGCAGACACAGTACAGGAGATGACCAGAGACTGCGGACACAGTACAGGAGATGACCAGAGACTGCAGACACAGTACAGGAGATGACCAGAGACTGCGGACACAGTACAGGGGATAACCAGAGACTGCGGACATAGTACAGGAGATGACCAGAGACTGCGGACACAGTACAGGGGATGACCAGAGACTGCGGACATAGTACAGGGGATGACCAGAGACTGCGGACATAGTACAGGGGATGACCAGAGACTGCAGACATAGTACAGGGGATGACCAGAGACTGCGGACACAGTACAGGAGATGACCAGAGACTGCGGACACGTTACAGGAGATGACCAGAGACTGCGGACATAGTACAGGAGATGACCAGAGACTGCAGACATAGTACAGGAGATGACCAGAGACTGCGGACACAGTACAGGAGATGACCAGAGACTGCAGACACAGTACAGGAGATGACCAGAGACTGCGGACACAGTACAGGGGATGACCAGAGACTGCGGACATAGTACAGGAGATGACCAGAGACTGCGGACACAGTACAGGAGATGACCAGAGACTGCGGACACAGTACAGGGGATGACCAGAGACTGCGGACACAGTACAGGAGATGACCAGAGACTGCAGACACAGTACAGGAGATGACCAGAGACTGCGGACACAGTACAGGGGATAACCAGAGACTGCGGACATAGTACAGGAGATGACCAGAGACTGCGGACACAGTACAGGGGATGACCAGAGACTGCGGACATAGTACAGGGGATGACCAGAGACTGCGGACATAGTACAGGGGATGACCAGAGACTGCAGACATAGTACAGGGGATGACCAGAGACTGCGGACACAGTACAGGAGATGACCAGAGACTGCGGACACGTTACAGGAGATGACCAGAGACTGCGGACATAGTACAGGAGATGACCAGAGACTGCAGACATAGTACAGGAGATGACCAGAGACTGCGGACACAGTACAGGAGATGACCAGAGACTGCAGACACAGTACAGGAGATGACCAGAGACTGCGGACACAGTACAGGGGATGACCAGAGACTGCGGACATAGTACAGGAGATGACCAGAGACTGCGGACACAGTACAGGAGATGACCAGAGACTGCGGACACAGTACAGGGGATGACCAGAGACTGCGGACACAGTACAGGGGATGACCAGAGACTGCGGACATAGTACAGGGGATGACCAGAGACTGTGGACTGTACAGATGACCAGAGACTGCAGACAGTACAGGAGATGACCAGAGACTGCGGACCTTTAGGGAGGGAGGGGTAGTGGGTACCTGAATTTGACAGGTACCCGCTCCCACTTCCGCGGAGCTGTCCTCCCTTTACTGTGGGCACCCGGCTGTGACAGCCGGGTGCCCACTGCGCATGCACTTTGTGAATGGCACGGCATCTTCTGGGACCTGTCATGTATCCCAGAAGACGACAGACCATTCACAAAGCGCAGCGCTTCTCACGCATGCACAGCGGGCACCCGGCTGTCACAGATGCCAGTGCGGGAAGACTGTACTGCGCTGGACCGAGGAACAGGTAAGGTCCTGCAGCAGAGAACAGCTGAGCGGCCGGCATTCTGACAAGGTGGTGGCGGAAATACCGGACCGGCCGCTTTATATTCGCTCCATAAGACGCACTGACATTTTCCCCCCTTTTTGGGCGGAAAAAACAAATAATTCTAAAATTATATCAACAAAGCCAAAATAAGCGTACAACATACCAAAAGAGTATCAAAAAGAGTGACAAATATAGCAAACATATATTTGTGTTTTCCAGATCCTGGCTTCAAAAAGTTCAAAAAAAGCCACCCAAATCTGAATTCACTGACCTTTATTCACACCTACAGGAAAACTGCTTGATCTGTCTATGAAAAGTTTGGTACAATACGTATATTGTATTTCCACTACTGTTACTTCTTTCATAGCCATTGTTTGGCTTTAACTATGTTTTTATTTTTTTATATTTTTTTTATGTAACTGTTAAAATTTCAATAAAGATTACAATAAGAAAAAACAATAATACATTTAATTACAGTATATATTTATATATTATGTCTCTTAGATTGTAAGCTCCCAGGATCAGGCCCTCCTAACCCTCTTGTATTGAACTGTATTGTTGCTGTATTGTCTCCCTTTATATTGTAAAGCGCTGAGCAAACTGTTGGCGCTATATAAATCCTGTATAATAATAATAATAATATATAAATCCTGTATAATAATAATAATATATAAATCCTGTATAATAATATATAAATCCTGTATAATAATAATAATAATAATAATAATAATAATATATAAATCCTGTATAATATATAAATCCTGTATAATAATAATAATAATATATAAATCCTGTATAATATATAAATCCTGTATAATAATAATAATATATAAATCCTGTATAATAATAATAATATATAAATCCTGTATAATAATATATAAATCCTGTATAATAATAATAATAATAATATATAAATCCTGTATAATATATAAATCCTGTATAATAATAATAATATATAAATCCTGTATAATAATATATAAATCCTGTATAATAATAATATATAAATCCTGTATAATATATAAATCCTGTATAATAATAATAATAATATATAAATCCTGTATAATATATAAATCCTGTATAATAATAATAATATATAAATCCTGTATAATAATATATAAATCCTGTATAATAATAATAATAATATATAAATCCTGTATAATATATAAATCCTGTATAATAATAATAATATATAAATCCTGTATAATAATATATAAATCCTGTATAATAATAATAATAATATATAAATCCTGTATAATAATAATAATAATAATAATAATAATAAATCTTATATTTGCTTTTTCTCTTAAAACAAAAGTTATAACTAAAGTTATTGGTCTTTTAAGATGGGACACTCTGTAAATTCCTCTGTCACTAATAAATATTATCATCGCATTACTTAAGGCTCTCTGGTTACTTTATTTTCCCTCTTCAAAGTTTTTTTTTTTGCGGTGGAGGCTTGTGGCTTTGGCACAGTTTCTGCAAACATTAAGTCAAGTCTTTACTGCATATCTGCTGCTGGTGGTGATAAGTGAGTTATGGGATTTACTTGAAGCACGGGCCCAGGAGTTTTCAACATCTCCGGGTTGCATTATTTTGAAAAAAAAAAACCAAAAAAACTGGCGGTGTGCCTTTTTAACCCTTTTTCATGGCTAAAAAGGGAATAGTGGCAAGAAAAGCTCTTCATTTCAAATGACTGGACAGAGACTTGTCGTAGCCATACATGCTTTCATAAATGATCAATTTATTTTCTGATCGATCTCATCTGATAGGAATAACCAATCCCATTCAATCAATATGACACACACAGGGAGATGGATTTTGAACGATAGTTAAGACGCAATCATAAATTAGCATTCGCATTCCAAGACGTGTGCAGAACAAAAGAATTCAATTTGTTTCGGAAAGATTTGTTAAAGTGATTCTAAAGGCTTTTTTTTTTTAACCTCTCTAGCGGTCTGATTATATCCATATTTCTGTGCTCAAAGCGGTACACTTTTTTACATGGAAATATGTATTTTTTTTAATAGTTAAGACGCAATCATAAATTAGCATTCGCCTCCCAAGACATGTGCAGAACAAAAGAATTCAATTCGTTTCGGAAAGATTTGTTAAACTGATTCTAAAGGCTTTTTTTTTAACCTCCCTAGTGGTCTGATTATGTCCATATTTCTGTGCTCAAAGCGGTACATTTTTTTTGCATGGAAATATGTATTTATTTATTGTAGGCCTGTAATTTTTAGGAATAACTCACTGAAATCTGTCCGAACAAGAGTCTAGTAAACATCCTGGGTAGGATAAAATTTGAAAGACGAAATCATAAATTATAATATAATAAATAATCATAAAAAATAATATAATAATAATAAATTTAATTCAATAATATAACCAAACCAAAAACACTGAAATGTGAAATATAGCGCCAAGTTCGCACATCACTGAGCAAAGTCACAAAATCGTTTTCAGTGTCTGATGAGGAATTTCCCCCACGAATCATTATCACTCAATTCTGCAAGTGGTTCTGATTTACTATCGCTGTTCTCTAGCCGGTCTAAAACCGATTTTGACCTAAAGGGACGCTTTTTGGACGCCATGGACGTTTCTCAGTTTCCAGGCAGAAAGAACAGTAATAATGCAGGCAGGGCGCCGGACAAAGCACTCGGGACAAAATGTATGTGAAATAGGTTGATACAGGAATGGAATACTATGTGATTTTAGTGTATTAGTGAATGTCACTTTTTGTCATTTTCAAATTTCCCGCCAGTTCCGTCCCCCGTACGTCCCGACACTCGCAGGGGACGGAACCCGGAAGACAGATGCCAGCATCCACCGGAGGACATTACAGGGGACACTGCAGGGGGGACATCGCGGGAGCGCAGGACAAGGTAAGTGATCGAGGAATCCCAGAACAGCGCCGCATGGTAAGCCCGAGTGTAGCTCGGGGTTACCACTTGTGGTGCTGAAATTTTACCCCGAGCTACACTCAGGAATACCGCCAGGGAGGTTACATAACAGACATGCCTCTACTTACCTGCTGTGTGTACTGGTTTTGCACAGAACAGCCTGAATCCTATTCTTCTCAGGTCCCCTACCAGGTCTCCTGGCTCCTCCCTCTTGTTGGGTGTCCCCACAGCAAGCTACTTGCTATGGGGGCACCTGCTGCTCCATGTATCCATTCACACATAGAGCCACCCCCTCTCTCTTCTCATTGGCTCACTGGCTGTGCATGTCACTAGCTCCCACTTCTGTCTCAGCCAATTAGGAGAGGGAGTCCTGGGATAGCCGGGACCAGGGAGCTTGCGGGACTGACCATTTGGAAACTCGGGCACTTCCCGAGGGCCTGGGGTCAGTAGGGGGCCCCATGAGATGCCCCTGGTACCTTTTTCATAGGCTTTTTTGAGTTTGGGCAAGGACACAGGGGCCCCATGATCCCCTATTGCCCAGGGGCCCCATGAGTTGTCAGTCCGCCCCTGGCCAGGACCGCAGGGCACATTGCTGGATCAAGAGGGAGCTCAGGTGAGTATTAGGGGGGGCTGAGGGGGAAGCCGCACACAGAAGGTTTTTTACTTTCACGCATAGAATGCATGACGGTGTACAACCTTGAGCCTTCACAACCACTTTAACTTACTAATTTCAATTTGTTGCATTTGTAATGAAAGTTGTTTTGTTCAGTTTAGTGTCATTTAATTTTGTTTATTCGTTTTCGACCAGATTCAACGTTTTCCAATGGAATAGAAGTATTCGAATCTCATTCTAATCGAAAATATCAAATCAATCCACATTCAATGTGAAGAATATCTGGTTCTATTCTATTTGAAATTTAGAAGGCGGCTATATTCTTTCTACGAGGGGAGTTCAAGTCAAACCGGGACTTTTGAGTTTATGTAATAAAAGAACAAATTTCAAGGAGTGGAAACTGCATTTATTTTTCAACATACTCCCCCGCTACATTTATACACCTATCCCAGCATTTAACTAATGCTTGGAAAGCTTTGGCATAGAAAGATTTGTCAGTACGCCTGAACCATCCTAGGACAGCCGGCTTCACTTTGTCATCATTGTGTTCACCGTTCCCACAGAAAGATTTGTCTCTTGTGCCATTTCACGACAGGTTATGCGTCAATAATCCAGGATCAGGCGTTCCATGCGCTGAATGTTCACAGGAATGCTATGGGATGTGAACCACCGCGGCTGGCATAGTCACTGATGGATGGGCGGCCATCTTTGAAATATTCACACCATTCAAATGTCTTAGGGCTCATGTACACTGCAGCTGATAAACACGTACAGGAGCTTTTCTGCGTTTTTTTCAGCAGCCCCTGAACTCTCCCTAATGTTCTCCTAGGTGTCCATGTACACATCGTCATTTACAGGCAGTTGAGTTTATAGTCGTTTTTTTGAACGCACCAAATTTGCGTTTAGGAGTAGATTTTATCAGCGTTTCAAACGCCAAACGCTTGTAAAAACTTTTTAAACGCATTTAAACGTGGCTAATCGCATTATAAGCGTTTGCGTTTAGAAGCGGTTTTTAACTGTTCCATATCCAGATGCTGTTTGGAGCCTTTTTTCATCATCAGAAATGCATGCAAAGCGTTTTCCATGTATTCAAATGGACCCGGTACACCAGCGCAGTCAGTTCCAGGTTTTGTGTGAAGGAATAAATGGTAGAACGTGCCGCATTATGCTCATGATGGGATCCATAGTGAATACAACCAGAAAAGACAGGTCATCTCCGCACATACTGCTCTCTCTGCTTCTGCTCTCTCTATCTCAAAATGTCTGAAATAGTAATTTTTTTACTATTTTTCAGTGCATTCTGGGCATTTTGGAAGGTCTCCTGAAGTTATCTTTAAAAAACGCTTCTAAACACAAATGCGCATAATGCAGTATGCAAACGCGGCTAAACAGACGTTTTTTAACCTATGTTTTCCAGCAGTTTCCATTGTTCAGAAGAGTTTTCAAAACATTCCGTGTACATGGAGCTTTACTGTGGCTGAGAGTTTCATCACCGTACTGTGCTTGAAGTCTTCTGTAGATGTCCGCGGGTTTTACACCTTCGTTCACAAGAAACTTCATCACCACACCAAGGGCGGACTGACAATTCATGGGGCCCCCGGGCAATAGGGGATTATGGGGCCCCTGTGTCCTCACCCACACTCAATAAAGCCTATGAAAGGTACTAGGAGCATCTCATGGGGCCCCCTACTGACCCCGCGCCCTCGGGCAGTGCCTGAGTTTCCAAATGGTCAGTCCACCCCTGCACCACACGCCGTTCTATGCACGCACTGACACTATTGTCTGCCATCTTGATTAACGGTCTCTGGACTGGCCCGTGACATGTGCGCCGCCTACCAGTAATAGGACACGCTTGCCACTTACTACTGGGTGTAGTACCGCCACGCTAGCATCCCTTTTTATACCTGAAAAAATTAAAAGTCCTGCTGTGACTTAAATGCCCCTTGTATTTTATTTTATTCTATTCTAATTTTTTTTTCTGTTCTATTCTTTCATTTTCAATTATTTTCTATTCTATTCTTTTCAAAATTCAAATTTCAGAAGACTGCTATATTCGTTCTTATTTATTGTATTCTATTCTGTTCAAAATTCACAATTCAAATTTCGGAAGATGGCTATAATCTTTTTATGCTATTCTGTTCTAATCTATTCTGTTTTTATTTCTATTTTAGTCTTTTCAATTCTATTATTTTCTGTTTTATTCTTTTCTTTTCTATTCTATTTTAGTCTATTCTTTTCAAAAATGAAATTTCGAAAGACGACTATATTCATTCTATTTTATTCTATTCTATTCAAAATTATAATTGCAAAATTAACATTTTGCAAGATGGATATATTATTTCTATTCAATTCTTTTTCTAATCTATTCTTTTTTTCTATTCTATTCCTTTATTTTCTTTTCTATTCTTTTATTTTCTATTTTATTCTTTTTGAAATTTGAATTTCAGAAAATGGTTATATTCTAATACACATAGTCTTTGAAGGAAATCAGCAATAGTCAGAAATATGTTTACATTTAGAAATTTTGTTGTGTTTGCATTTCAAATTCGATTCAAATTTGGATAATTTGTTATTTCAGAAGAAATTTTGTTTCGTTGTTTCGCATTAGTTTGAATAAGTTACTATTGTAATTTCAAATTCGGATACATCCACATCTCTAAATAACGAAATATTTGTCTAATTTTTTATTCTGAACAAACAAACTGCGCATGTCTAATCTCTGTTTCCACTATGTAATCGCATTATCTGATCTATGGAAATACGATTGTATTCATGAACAAAGTTTTACCATTATTCCTCCATGTCTGGTCGATTAGGTTTGATTGCATCTGATTGAAATTAAGTCTAAATCAATTGGAAGAGAAGTTATGGCTATTCAATTGTATGGAAAAGTGAAGCCTGCACGCCCGCTATTACCGCGACACACTACACTGCCTTTTTTTGTGAAAAAGTCGGAAGTGACGAAACGCGTCAGGGTCGTGACGTCAAACGCTAGGCCGGAGGGTGCAGAGCGGCCATTTTGGAGAAGGTCTCAGCAGAGTACAGAGACCAGCGAGGATGGACGGCAATTTTACCATGTAAGCTGTTGATAATAAATTATGTTACCATTTGTACTACTCCACTGAGTCTGCTTCCATTTGTCCTGTGAGGAACGGGGATCCCGATACCCGTCATTGTGTGAGGAAGTTCCGATTGTCTTCTACTGTCAAGGATGACATACCCCCAGTGAAGGCAATTATATGTGGCACAAAGTTTAAGGGGGTAATTGTATTTATCCTACACGTGGAGTGGCACGTATTTGACACCATTTGTCACTGATCACAGAGTGTGTTCTGAAGAGTGTCACGTTTTGCAGTGGTGGTTTCACAGGACCACTAGCTAAGTGGTGTGCTGTGTTTTTACTTCACATGCGTGATGTTGTGTCACTAGTGTGTTGCATGCTATCACATTTATTGATTTTAAAAGATAATGCACCATATTTAGTTTGTTTTTTTGAGGTACTTATTGGATTAAAGGGAAGATTTGGACATTATCACACTTTGGAAGATGGAAGAAGTGAGGAGTGTCATTTGCACAATTGATAACTTTATAGTTTTTTGAACTTTATAGTTTTTTTGGACTTAAATTTTTTGATTCTTTATGGGATTTGTGAGGGACATTATTTTGTGTATATGAGATTATGGTATTTGTTTGTAGATTATGAAAAGGTTATTGAATTATGCACTTTCAAGGGTGAAAGGTTGACTTTTCATGTGGGAAATTTATGAGTTTTAATTCAATATTCTGCTCCATGTCTTTGCTAAAAAAAAAATCCCAATACGTGTAAATTAATTGGTTTACGTGAAAGTTATAGCGTTTACAAATGGCGGTATAGCTACTGGAATATAAACAGAGATCCTCCTGCGCAAAAGGGAAATAGCCCTACTGTAAGCTGCCAACACTTAATCTGTTACCCAAACAGTGAAAATATCAAAATTAAAAAAGGATCCTTAGATTTGCACTGCTCTACTATGCAGCTCAGCCCTTTATAGCAGGGGAGAGGACTTGATCTTTCTCTGTTGGAGTTTCACTTACAGGTCCCGACCCCACTCCCACCCTGTGA
This sequence comes from Staurois parvus, assembly GCF_062004578.1. Classification (NCBI taxonomy): domain Eukaryota; kingdom Metazoa; phylum Chordata; class Amphibia; order Anura; family Ranidae; genus Staurois; species Staurois parvus. The sequence goes on along the minus strand of NW_028318575.1, from coordinate 848,384 downwards.
ATAGACATCAAAATGATGATTGCACACTAAGGAGACACACTATATGTCTTTTAAACACTGTCATTAAAGTGTTTTTTGGCTCTAAAAGACTGCACTTAGAGGATCTCTTTCTTTCTTGCTCACTGGATGGTGAGTAATCATCCTATAGAAGCTTCTGAGTGGGGGTAATCGAAATACCCTCAAAGTGATCCAGGACGGCAGGAGAAGTGCTGATCTCCAGGGGATAAGGATCCAGAGAGATCCTGAATGCTGTGTGACCCTTAGGGGTCGATGTAAGGAGGTGAGGAGGCAATCTAGCCATAGGAGGGGAAGAGTTGCACTGCTGTGGAATAAGGACACATTTGTTTTGCACAAATTTTTTTGCATTTTTTGCACTTTTATGCACTTTGCATGTGTTTGCCACTAGTATTTATGGACAATTTTGTTTGTGTTTGATTTTTTGAGGATAAATCTAATTAAGTGTGGTTACATCACCACACTTGGAGCACTTTTTAAATTATTTAAAATTATTTTCCAGTGAGGACTTTTTTATATGCGTTTTCATACGTTGTTTATATGCGTTTTACATATATTTGTGTGATTATGTGGGCACCTTAGATCATCATTAAGTGGCACTTATAATTGAGGTCATTTCACTATATGTGTGTCACCATTGTATGTGAGCACAGTTATTTGTGTATATAAGTTAGTTTTGAGCGCTGCACTATTTATGTAATTTTGGTATAGCTACTGGATTTTTTTTTATCTTTTTATATTAGTAATGGCGGCGATCAGTGACTTATAGCGGGACTGCGGGACATTCGGACACTTGGGGAGAACTGAGTAACTGCCACTGACATTCCAATGACACTAACACAGTGATCAGTGCTAATAAAAAGCACTGACACTGTGCTAATGGCACGGGGCAGAAAGGGGTAACATGAGGGGTGATCAAAGGGTTAACTGTGTGTTTTACGGTGTGTGCTGTGTGTGTTTTACTACAGACACATGCTGCTGTGTATTTCTCTGCTGTGCAGAGAAGTACACAGCAGCATGTCACTGCTGGCAGGCGAGAGACCTGTGTTGTTTATATACAGGTCTCTTCCCTGTCAGTGATACTCAGCGATCGCCGGGTGCCGGCCGGGACCCAGTGATCAATATCGGCAGCAAAATCACATATATATATATATATACACAGTATATATATATATATACTGTATATACGTGTGTGATTTTGCACAGTCCTACTGCCCTGTAGCAGTAGTTCTGCTATAGGGCAGTTGGGAAGCGGTTAATAATACTTACCACCAGTGCCTTTTCATTTAACCAGCTGCCGACCGCAGATAGCCGAATGATGGCTGCACTGCGGCCGGCCAGTTCTGGGTGGACGTAATATGACGTCCTCCCAGAACGCGCTCTCCTGCATGCCCCAGGGGGCGCGCACCCGGCGATCTCCGTGATCGCTGTGTCCTACGGACACAGCTGATCACGTGATGTGGTAAAAGGCCAATCACAGCGGCCTTTTACCACGTGATCAGCGGTGTCCAATGACACGCTGATCACAGGGAAATGCAAGTGCCGGTTCTCGGCTGCACTTTCCTCACGCTGTCAGATCATGAGGAAAGTACTGCCGAGAACCGGCAGTTGTCAGAGCGGGGATCGGCACCGATCATCAGGGCACTGATGATCAGTGCCCTGATGATCGGTGCCCAGCAGTGCCACCCGCAAGTTCCTCCCAGCAGTGCGCCCACTAGCTCCGCCCACCCGTGCCCAGCAGTGCACCCACCTGTGCCCAGCAGTGCACCCACCTGTGCCACTCTGCAGTGCCACCTACCTGTGTCCAGAAGTGCCACCTACATGTGCCCAGCAGTGCCACCCACCTGTGCCCACCCACCTGTGCCCACCAGTGCCACCCACCTGTGCCCACCCACCAGTGCCACCCACCAGTGCAGCCCAGCAGTGCTGCCAGTCAGTGCCACCAGTCAGTGCCCAGGGGTTGTGCCAGTCAGTGCCGCCAGTCAGTGCCCAGCAGTGATGCCAGTCAGTGCCGTCTATCAGTACCCATAATCAGTGTCACCTATCAGTGCCGCCTATCAGTGCTGCATATTAGTGCCGCCTATCCGTGACCCCTAATTAGTGCTGTCTATAAGTGCCACCTATCCGTGCCACCTCATTAGTACTGCCTATCAGTGCCCTTTAGTGCTGCCTATCAGTGCCCATCAGTGCCGCTTATCAGTGCCCATCAGTGCTGCCTCATCAACGCACATCAGTGAAGGAGAAAAAATACCTGTTTGAAAAATTTTATAAAAGAAACAAATAAACTTTTTTTTTTTCAAATTTTTTGCACTTTTTTTATTTATAGCGCAAAAAGTAAAGCGCCCAGTGGCGATTAAATACCACCAAAAGAAAGCTCTATTTGTGAGAAAAAAATGATCAAAATTTCATATGGGTACAATGTTGCATGACCGCGCAATTGTCAATCAAAGTGCGGCAGCGCTGAAAGCTGAAAATTGGCCTGGTAAAGAAGGGGGTATAAGTGCCCGGTAGGCAAGTGGTTAAAGTACTTCTTAAAACAGAAATAACTAAAACAAGGGTCCTAAAATGAACTTATATGCAGCGCTACCCAATAGGAACTGCAGGTATTAACTGGTTCTTGCCTAAAAATACGGAGGCTGGCCACCACTGCCAGCACCAGTCCGTTCACACCGGCACCAGTAGCTCAGTCTAGGTCTAGGGGATGTCTTTTTAAGATCTATTGCTTGAAGGAACTTTAACAGGAAAGGGGTCAGGGCATTGTATACTCCAAATGAATAACACACGGCATATGGAGGACAATCTTTTCATTTCTATTTGCGAGTATCTGAACAGTCTAAGGCCTCAAAGCTGAGGACCATGAGGCACGTTTCTTTGGCATCTGGTTACCTTGCACCTGTGCACAACTATTGGTAGTCAATGTGATTTCCGGAACAATGCACAGGCACAGGGATCAATTTAGAGCAGGGGTGTCAAACTGATGGCCCTCCAGCTGTTGCAACACTAGAAGTCCCATCATGCTTCTGCCTTCCAGAGTCATGCTTGTAACTGTCAATATTGCAATGCCTCATGGGACTTGTAGTTTGGCAACAGCTGAATGGCCACCAGTTTGACACCCGTGATTTATGCAGGCCATAGACGGGTCGAAAATCGGCCAATTTTTCAGCCGGAAAAAAAATCGGCCGATTTTTGCACCGTCAGTGGGTTAATTGGTCGGCCATTTTTCGGGGTTTTGGCACATTTTTTTTATCGGTAAAGTTGGAAAAAATCCGCCGATTTTCCCGGCAATGATGGGCAAATCAGCCAATCGTTTTACCAAAAAAGAAGAAAAAGAAGAAAAAAAAGAAGAAAAAGAAGAATAAGAAGAACAAAAAGAAGAAAAGAAGAAGAAAAATTCCAGTCCGCTATTATATTTGATATGAAAAATTATTGTGGTTGCAACAATGTATCTATTTGTATCCGAATAAAAACATCTGTATCCAAAATGGATACAATTGGATACATTGTTGCAACCGCAATACTTTTTCATGTCAAATATAAAAGTGGAGCTCTCTGCAAGGTACAGAAGTAATTAAATGCCGGCCGTAGACGGGCCAAAAATTGGCCGATTTTTTTTTACCATTGGTGGTAACATCGGCCTATTGAACGACCGATTTTTCATTTTTTTTTTTTTAAACGGACGGTTTTCGACTTGCCTATGGTCTGCATCAGAGTCTTTACTTGCAAGTGCCCAGGACAGCTGCCACCTTCCAGCTTCCCGCAGTCCAGTGAATGATACAGTCCTTCTCCATACCAGATCCCTTGTGGTGAGGTCCAGCAAACATCTTCTAGGAAAAACCACCCAGACCCTCTCAGCCATGTCACTGCTGAGGTCTCTAGAACAGCTGCAGAGTCCATGGGCTGCCTGAAGGCCACAGTCCCTCAAGCTATGGAACCCTTCTGAGGAGAGAGAACCCAGCTCTCCAGTGCCACGGACTATTTATCACCCTTCCAGCCCCCTTCTGGACAACCCTCTCCAGGCATTGTTTGCAGCATGATAAATATTCAGGCTGGTTATTTGAACCTTCCTCCAGAAGCTCTGGAAGCTTCTTCTAGAGGCAGGGGGAAATTATGAAACTCCCAGCCTGTGACACCCTGAAAAGGCTAGAACAAATGGTCACTGTTCCCTTGATTACTGAAAGAGCCAAATACTAAGCATCGTATGCTAGGAGGTGTTAATTAAAAGGTGGCATAACATGGGCAGCACAGTAGCTAAATAGGTAGCACTTCCACCTGGCAGTACTCGGGTCGTTGGTTCGAACCTCAGCCACGGCACCACCTGCCTGGAGTTTGTATGTTCTCCCTGTGCCTGAATGGGTTTCCTCCGGGTACTCCAGTTTCCTTCCACACTCCAAAGACATGCTGGTAGGTGAATTGGCTCCTGTCTAAATTGGCCCTAATATGTGTATGTATGAATGTGAGTTAGGGTCCTTAGATTGTACGCCCCTTGAGGGTTAGCGACTGATGTGAATGTACAATATATATGTAAAGCGCTGAGTAAATTGATGGCGCTATATAGGTACCTGAAATAAATAAGTAAATAAAAACCCAGAATACAATAGAATGCAATAAAACAGAATAGAAGATAAAGGAATAGAATAGAAAGAAGAATAGAAAATAAAGGAATATAATAGAAAATAATAAAAATAGAAAAGAATAGAATAGAACATAAAAGAATATAATTGAAAAGAATAGAAAAGAATAAAACAGAATATAATACAATAGAACAAATACGGTCATATTCTGAAATTCAAAGTTCAAATTTGAATTTCAAATCGATTTGAAAATATTGAATATACGAAACAAATCCAAAGGTACGAAACGAATTGCAAAAGCAAATCATTAAGGAACGAATCTGAAACTAAACAAATGTTTCTGTTGTGTACATTTCTAATTAAAAACACTTCACTGAGTAAATATATGACACACACTAATCCACAATATCAATACACTCCATAAATTGTATGATTTATTTTAGTAATTTATTCAAAATGATTAATTTCTGATATATTAACACCTCTCACAAGCTCTTTTTTATCATGTTGTAAAATAATGTATCTTTTTCATTCACTATTCATTAGGAAACCGTTCCTATAAATTAAATTACAATGATCATTTCTCCACTCAGTTCCTCATAGAACATTATTAGCTATATAAACACAAGCGGATAGATCACAGAATGTTTTGTAGCAAATTCCAATGTTAGCTCAATTCCTTGCTCCAGGAACTCAGCAAACTTGATTGCATTTAAGGCTCCATGCAGACTAACGTTTTTTTTTTAACCATTTGACGCCCGGCCTATAGCCAAATGGCATCCGCAAAAGTGCATTACCTTTCCGGGAGGCCGCCATGTGGCATCCTCCCGCACATGCGCAGTTTGCGCGCTTGCAGAGCCGCGCAGCGGCACGATCTGTCACCGGCCGTGTACCTCGGACACGGCCGATGACAGATCTGAGTACCGGCCCCATTGCCGGTACCATGTGACCTGCTGTGACCAATCACAGCAGGTCACATGACAGTTGTATACAATAGATGGCTTCATATCATGCCATCCATTGTATACTAGTGCCTAGCTGTGAATGGTAGCAGCTAATCACATGCACATGTCATGTGATTAGCTGTGGCCAAATCACAGCTAAGCACAAAAAAAAAAAACCCTGAATGAATCGATTTCATTCAGGTAAATGCTTGCTTATAGCAAAGTAATTCTTTGCTATAAGCAAATTGTGTAAAAAAAAAAAAAAAAAAATACTGATCACTTCCCCAAAGTAGTACAATGTTACTATGGTAACGTTGTACTACTTTGGACATAGTGAAAAACAAAAAAATCTTAAAAAAAAGAAAAAAAATGTAATAAAAAATTTAAAATAAAAAAAATATATTTTTTTTTTTCACACTGTCACCAGTCAGTGTCCCTGATCACCACCATGCCAGTTATATGATGATGTTGTACTGCACTGGTGACAGCATGTAAAAAAAAAATAGTGAAAATAATTTTTTTTATTTTTTTCATTTTCTGAAAAATTATGCCAAAAAAATACAACTTCAAAAAACTCGCCATTCCTCTTATGAAGTACGTCGGACTGTCTACTCTGCAAAAAGGGGTCATTTGGGGATATCTGTACTGTCCTGACATTCTTGGACCTCAAGAAATTAGATTGGCTGTCAGTACTTCAGGATTGATCAATATTCAGATCTATACCATAGTTTGTGAACTCTATAACTTTCCTACAAACTAAATAATACATCCTAATTTGGGTTATTTTCACCAAAGACATGTAGCAGAATACATCTCGGCCTAAATTTACGAAGAACAATTATTTATTTGCAAACTTTTATAACAGAAACAAAGAAAAAAATTTTTTCAAAATTTTTGGTCTTTTTTTGTTAATTTAGCAAAAAATAAAAACCCCAGCGGTGATTAAATACCACCAAAAGAAAGCTCTAGTTGTGTGAAGAAAATGAGAAAATTTTAGTTTGGGTACAGTGTTGTATGACCGCGCAATTGTCATTCAAAGTGTGAGAGCGCTGAAACCTGAAAAATGGCCTGGGCAGGAAGGGGGAAAATTGGCCGGTATTGAAATGGTTAAACTAAAAAACACGCTGGAAAAAAAAATGCTAAATACAAAACGCTGGTAATAGGGTTTTTTTTAAGTAGCCTTTTAGTAGTGTTCAGGAGTGCTTAGGGAGCGTTAGCATTTTATAAGCATTTTTACAATACATGCAAAAAAAAGCTACAAAAAAAGCTGTTATGAGCGTTTTAGTAGCAATTAGTAGCATTTAGGAGCATTCATTTTTTTATGCTGGAAAAACTCTCCAAAAAACTCTATAAAAACATTTTTTTTTTCTACTCCTAGATGTTGAAGCTCAAAAAATAGCTAATAGCCTAAAGCAGTGTGCATGGGCGCATCGTAGGAGAACACTATTTAGATTCTAGGAGCAGAAAAGTAAATGCTGATAATAGCTTCTAGGAGCTTAAAAAATGCTGGTGTGCATGGAGCCTTAAAGTGGTTGAAAAGGCTGAAGGTTTTTACCATCTTGCATTCTATGCATGAAGGTAAAAAACCTTCTGTGTGTAGCAGTGCCCCCAGCCCCCTCAATACTTACCTGAGCCTGAGCATATGGAAAATCTTTAAGCACTACAGTCTAAAGCATGGTTCTGTGGAACCCTAAGGTTCCTCCTGAGGATACTAGGGATTCCTTAAACTGTGGCTGATTAACCTACCATTTGATGGCAAGAAAAAACAAAAGAGGATGCACTCTCCTCTTGCATTACCGTGATACATTTTTTTTATTAAAAAATAGATAACAAATGCCTACTCACAAAAAGACCATAAAAACAGACATTGAGCCAACAAGGGTCCTATCTCATCAACTGCCCAGCTGGAAATAACTGACGCGTTTCAGGAGACGCATTCCCTTCCTCAGAGCTCCGGAGCCAATGCCTCCTGGCATAGCCAGCTGCCTGCCATTAACAGAGGCATACTGACCACCACTGTAAAGAAGGGTGTACTTTCAAGTGGCCACCAATGTTAGGAGCATTTTTTACCGACACCTAATGAATTGGTTTTAGCAGAGGTTCCCCAAGACCTTAAGATTATTTTCCTAGAAGTAGGTTTGAGAAAGGCTGCTCTAGAATTTACAAAAGATGGATCAAAAACAAAGATCATCCACTGAGTGACAGTTCTATAAAAGCATCTAATGACTCAGGTCATAGAAGATCGGCCAGACTTGTTCAACTCACAGACATGAATAGCCACTTCATAATTGGCTCTTTACAGCAGAGGCCAAACACACAACATGTGGAACCTTGAAGAGAACAACCTACATTTGTATATGATCATAATTGGAAGAATAGTATAAGACCAGAAAAAGGAAAACGAGGCTACAGTGGGTACAGTCGGGGTGGACTGACAACTCATGGGGCCTCTGGGCAATAGGGGATCATGGGGCCCTTGTGTCCTTGCCCAAACTCAAAAAAGCCTATGAAAAAGGTACCAGGGGCATCTCATGGGGCCCCCGACTGACCCCGGGCCCTTGGGAATTGCCCGAGTTTCCAAATGGTCAGTCCGCCCCCTGGTTACAGTATTGTCAGTTTTGGTTCAACATGCTGAATGCAGGTGCAGAACATTTGGAGTACAAAGCATGAATTCTTGGGAAATCCTTCAAGGTTTGTCACAGTGGCCTTTGCTTCTGACTTCTGATTTGTTGCCTGCCCTGTTTACAGTTAACTTTGTTCTGTGAGTTTGTCCGCTGTTTGTTTCTTTTTCACTTTCTAGCTCGCCCTGACCCTTGACGGACCTTCAGATTTGAAACCTCATTCTGGTTTGTCTATTGGTTTTCTGACCTCTCGACTACTCTCTAGATCAAGGGTGTCAAACTGGCGTCCCTCCAGCTGTTTGCGAAAGTACAAGTCCCATCATGCTTCTGCCTTTGGAAGTCATGCTTGTAACTGTCAATCTTGCAATGCATCATGGGACTTGTAGTTTGGCAACAGCTGAAGGGCAGCCAGTTTGACACCCGTGCTATAGATCAACCCAGTGTTTACTACTGCCTGCCTGTCAATGGGGTCATTACATTATTTGCTATGTTGCGATGCTAGCAGCACAAGCTCAGCAGTGGCCTGGTGAAATGCTGGGTACCCTGGAACTGTGCTGAGAGGCTGTCTTCTGACCAGCTGGTAGAGATTAGTGTCCTCTGCCCCTCTTAGGCTTGCCTCTCTTCTATATGGAATCATTACAGGTACAGTTGCAAGAAAAAGTATGTGAACCCCTTGGGATTACGTGGAGTTTTGCATGAATTGGGCATAAAATGTGCTCTGAACGTCATCTAAGTCACAACAATAGAAGAGTTCACATACTTTTTCTTGCAACTGTAGGTGTAAATCACAGGCAATAAATTCATTGGAACTGCATGTAAGGGGTCTCCAAGCTATGTCCCATGGGCCAAATATACACAGCTTGGGTTTGTAGCCTCTTACGAAGGACTAACAGAGTTCTTCAGGTCATCCTATGGTCTCCATTTCTCTATAGTTTCCACAGCACCCACCTTCTCTGGTGTCCAGCATACATTCCCTTGGCTGCACTGTTATCGTACTATCATTGGTTGCTAGGACCCGAGGCCTCCTAACAACCAACCACATGCTTAACCAGCCATTTGCAGAAGAATGAATCCCATCCATGCTGATGTAAGAGTGAATTCTGATGGGGACCCTGATGTAAGAGTGGACTTTGATGGGGACCCTGATGTAAAAGTGGACTCTGACGGAACCCTGATGTAAGAGTAGACTCTGATGGGGACCCTGATGTAAAAGTGGACTCTGATGGGGACCCTGATGTGAGAGTGGACTTTGATGGAGACCCTGTTATAAGAGTGGACTCTGATTGGGACCCTGATTTAGGACTTTACTGATGGGAACCCTGATGTAAAAGTGGACTCTGATGGGGACCCTGATGTGAGAGTAGACTCTGATGGGGACCCTGATGTAAAAGTGGACTCTGATGGGGACCATGATGTGAGAGTGGACTTTGATGGAGACCCTGTTATAAGAGTGGACTCTGATTGGGACCCTGATTTAGGACTTTACTGATGGGAACCCTGATCTAATAATGTACTCTGATGGGGACTGTGATGTAAGCGTGGACTCTGACCGGGACCATAATGTAAGAGTGGACTCTGATGGGGACCCTGATGTAAGAGTGGACTCTGACATGGACCTTGTTTAAGACTGGACTCTGATGGGGAGCCTGATCTAAGAATGTACTCTGATGGGGATTGTGATGTAAGTATAGACTCTGGTGGGGACCATGATGTAAGAGTGGACTCTGGTGGGGACCATGATGTAAGAGTGGACTCTGGTGGGGACCATGATGTAAGAGTGGACTCTGGTGGGGACCATGATGTAAGAGTGGACTCTGGTGGGGACCATGATGTAAGAGTGGACTCTGGTGGGGACCATGATGTAAGAGTGGACTCTGGTGGGGACCATGATGTAAGAGTGGACTCTGATGGGGACTATGATGTGAGAGTGGACTTTGATGGAGACCCTGATGTAAGAGTGGACTCTGATTGGGACCCTGATTTAGGACTTTACTCTGATGGGGACCCTGATGAAAGAGTGGACTCTGACGTAGGAGTGGATTCTGATGGGAACCCTGATCTAAGAATGTACACTGATGGGGACCGTGATGTAAGTGTGGACTTTGACTGGGACCATAATGTAAGAGTGGACTCTGATGTGGACCTTGATGTGAGAGTAGACTTTGATGGAGACCCTGATGTAAGAGTGGACTCTGATTGGGACCCTGATTTAGGACTTTACTCTGATGGGGCCCTGATGAAAGAGTGGACTCTGATGTAGGAGTGGATTCTGATGGGAACCCTGATCTAAGAATGTACTCTGATGGATACTGTGATATAAGTTGGGACCCTGATGTAAGGGTGGACTCTGATGGGGGCCCTGATTTAAGAGTGGGCTCTGATGGGGGCCCTGATGTAACAGTGGACTATGATGGGGACCCTGATGTAAGAGTGGACTCTGATGGGGACCCTGAAGTAAGAGTGGACTCTGATGGGGACCCTAATGTAACAGTGGACTCTGATAGGGACCCTGATGTAAGAGTGGACTCTGATGGGGGGCCCTGATGTAAGAGTGGGCTCTGTTGGTGGGCCCTGATGTGAGAGTGGACTCTGGTGGGGATCCTGATGTAAAGGAGGCCTCTGATGGGACCATGATGTAATGGGGAACAATCCTGCAAGGTTCTGATTGATTCAAGTTGATTCAGAATGTCTTTGCTTTGTCAAGTATTTGTAAAAAATACAATGTGGTCCTCATACTGAATAGTTTGGACACCCCGATATAGAGTCAGCGCATACATCGGAACATTTCCATGGAACATTGCTATATACAGGCCACAAAGTACTCACCCTGTTCATAAAGCAAAATGAGATCGAACACAACACTGTGAATGTGTATCTAATGGGCACTGAGTACACTCAGAGGTAGTCCTCATACTTACAGGAACAGCACAGTCCTTGCTTTCCCAAACCGATCAACATATTCAGGCAGAGATTGCAGTAAGCAGGTTTGTTAAAGTGCTTCAGCCTCCACACATGTTGTCCGTCATCCTTTACATTCTACAAAACAAGCAAAGTAGATGTAAACCCCACAACTAGATGACATTTCGTTTTCTAATACTCTATTGCTGTTCAGCAAATGTTACCTCATGAAGATAGTTTAATATTGGTAATAGATCTGCGAGGTCACTGTTTTCTCTATCCAAGCCCATCCAAATTGTATCCTGTGTTGGGCCCTGACAAAAGGGGGACCGGTGTAACACCTAAAAACGCGTCGACTCTATTTACAGCATATGACTTTTTTTTTTATTGCCAACAAATAAAATGTCTTGGACTCTTTCATTTGTTTTTGGTCTGGTGCCCCTATCTTTTCTTCTCTGATTTTGTTTTCTTTAGCTCTGTGTAACAGAAGCAACTGCCACTTTATTTTAAATAAATAATTAGAGATGAGCGAATCGAAGTATCCGAAGTGGAATTCGAGTCGAATATCGGAAAAATTTTGATTCGTGCCGAATCCGAAAAATAGCCTAATTCGGACGCGCGAATCGAAATTTTTCAGAAAATGGCGGCTGACATGTGCGGCGACGGAGCGGGGATGTCTGGGAAGGCGCGCAGACAAGGCGCGCTGACCCATAATGCATTCCTCAACTACATGTGATCGCATCAGCCAATCAGCAGCCAGCCAGCCAGCACTGTGTAATGGTCGAGCTATAAATAGCGGCCATTTTGGAATTCTTCATTTGCCTGCAGTTATTGAACAGAGGCAGACCGCTCTGTATTAGGGACAGGGACAGAGTTAGGGCCACAGAAACGATAATTGGGGACAGAGAAAAGTTACTTAGGGACAGAGAACCATTACTCAGGGACACAGACTTGATAATGAGGGCCACAGAATCGTTATTTAGGGACAAAGAAACGCTAGTTAGGGCCACAGAATTCATACTCAGGGACAGACAGAATTGTTACTCAGTGCCAGAGAATTGTTACTTAGGGCCACAGAAACGTTATTAGGGCCCCAGAATTTTTACTCAGGGACAGACAGAATTGTTACTGAGTGCCAGAGAATTGTTACTCAGGGACAGACAGAATTGTTACTGAGTGCCAGAGAATTGTTACTTAGGGCCACAGAAACTTTAATTAGGGCCACAGAATTTTTACTCAGGGACAGACAGAATTGTTACTGAGTGCCAGAGAATTGTTACTCAGGGACAGACAGAATTGTTACTGAGTGCCAGAGAATTGTTACTTAGGGCCACAGAAACTTTACTTAGGGCCACAGAATTTTTACTCAGGGACAGACAGAATTGTTACTGAGTGCCAGAGAATTGTTACTCAGGGACAGACAGAATTGTTACTGAGTGCCAGAGAATTGTTACTTAGGGCCACAGAAACTTTACTTAGGGCCACAGAATTGTTACTCGCACAGACACAGAATTGTTACTCGCACAGACACAGAACTGTTACTGAGGGCCACAGAAACTTTACTTAGGGCCACAGAATTGTTACTCGCACAGACACAGAATTGTTACTCGCACAGACACAGAACTGTTACTGAGGGCCACAGAACTGTTACTTAGGGCCACAGAATTGTTACTCGCACAGACACAGAATTGTTACTCAGGGCCACAGAACTGTTACTTAGGGACAAAGAAACGCTAGTTAGGGCCACAGAATTCATACTCAGGGACAGACAGAATTGTTACGGAGTGCCAGAGAATTGTTACTCAGGGCCACAGAAACTTTACTTAGGGCCACAGAATTTTTACTCAGGGACAGACAGAATTGTTACTGAGTGCCAGAGAATTGTTACTCAGGGACAGACAGAATTGTTACGGAGTGCCAGAGAATTGTTACTCAGGGACAGACAGAATTGTTACTGAGTGCCAGAGAATTGTTACTTAGGGCCACAGAAACTTTAATTAGGGCCACAGAATTTTTACTCAGGGACAGACAGAATTGTTACTGAGTGCCAGAGAATTGTTACTCAGGGACAGACAGAATTGTTACAGAGTGCCAGAGAATTGTTACTCAGGGCCACAGAAACTTTACTTAGGGCCACAGAATTTTTACTCAGGGACAGACAGAATTGTTACTGAGTGCCAGAGAATTGTTACTCAGGGACAGACAGAATTGTTACGGAGTGCCAGAGAATTGTTACTCACGGCCACAGAAACTTTACTTAGGGCCACAGAATTTTTACTCAGGGACAGACAGAATTGTTACTGAGTGCCAGAGAATTGTTACTCAGGGACAGACAGAATTGTTACGGAGTGCCAGAGAATTGTTACTCACGGCCACAGAAACTTTACTTAGGGCCACAGAATTTTTACTCAGGGACAGACAGAATTGTTACTGAGTGCCAGAGAATTGTTACTTAGGGCCACAGAAACTTTAGTTAGGGCCACAGAATTGTTACTGAGGGCCACAGAACTGTTACTTAGGGCCACAGAATTGTTACTCGCACAGACACAGAATTGTTACTCGTACAGACACAGAATTGTTACTGAGGACCACAGAACTGTTACTTAGGGCCACAGAATTGTTACTCGCACAGACACAGAATTGTTACACAGGGACACAGAACTGTTACTGAGGGCCACAGAACCGTTACTTAGGGCCACAGAATTGTTACTCGCACAGACACAGAATTGTTACTCGCACAGACACAGAATTGTTACTCGCACAGACACAGAATTGTTACTGAGGTCCACAGAACTGTTACTTGGGGCCACAGAAACGTTAATCAGGGACACAGAATTGTTACTGAAGGCCACAGAACTGTTACTTAGGGCCACAGAATTGTTACTCGCACAGACACAGAATTGTTACACAGGGACACAGAACTGTTACTGAGGGCCACAGAACCGTTACTTAGGGCCACAGAATTGTTACTCGCACAGACAGAATTGTTACTCGCACAGACACAGAATTGTTACTCGCACAGACACAGAATTGTTACTCAGGGACACAGAACTGTTACTGAGGGCCACAGAACTGTTACTTAGGGCCACAGAATTGTTACTCGCACAGACACAGAATTCTTACTCGCACAGACACAGAATTGTTACTCAGGGAAACAGAACTGTTACTGAGGGCCACAGAACTGTTACTTAGGGCCACAGAATTGTTTCTCGCACAGACACAGAATTGTTACTCGCACAGACACAGAATTGTTACTGAGGGCCACAGAACTGTTACTTGGGGCCACAGAAACGTTAATCAGGGACACAGAATTGTTACTGAGGGCCACAGAACTGTTACTTAGGGCCACAGAATTGTTACTCGCACAGACACAGAATTGTTACTCAGGGACACAGAATTGTTACTCAGGGACACATAATCGTTTAATTAAAGAGTATGTCAGACAACATGCAGAGGAGTGGCAGAGGAGGCAATGTTTTAGGAGCGAGCAGACGTGGCAGCAGAGGAAGGGGTCGAGGCAGCACTATTCGCAGCCAGAGGCCAGTGCTCCCGGTGTCATCCAGCGGTCGTGTCTCCACCGACAACCCTGCCGTCATCGATTGGTTGGCTCGGTCGTCTTCCTCTTCCCAGGTCACCTCTGACACCTACAGCCAACGGTCGGTGGGTACGTCAGACACAACCGTTAGTTGGCATGGCCCGGGACCAAGCCCACTGAAATCACGTGTCCTCTACCTGCCCCTGTCCTTTGGTGTTCCCTCACCAAGCGAAGTATCGCATGCTGTGGGCTCAGCCCCACTGTACAGTGAGGAAGAGCTAACAGAGGGCGGTCAGGAACGGGGGGAGACATCCGCCTTTTCAGCAGCTAGGCGAAGAAGTAGTGGCGAGGAGAGTGGCCCGGTAGCCGGTCTAGAGACAGGTCTGTCTCCTGACCCAGACGCAGCCGAGGGGGCTAGTAGTGAGGCGGAGACCCTACTTGATGATGAGGAGGTTGATCGCACTTGGCAGCCTCGTCGTCATCAGGCAATTTCTTCCGCATCATCAGGAGAAGAGGGTGGCAGCTTGGCAGTGAGCGAAACAGTCGGTGGGTTGCCCAGGAGACAGCAGCAGGGTCGCAGCAGTGTCAGTGGAAGCAGTGTCAGTGGAGCCAAACGGCCACGGAGTAGAGCACCAGCTCCACTGCAGCCTACCACCACGGCCAGTAGTGGTGCCGGTGTGCACGGAGGAAGCAGCAGTCAGCCAGTGAGGAGTATCGGGGGCAAAGTTTCCTACTCGGCGGTGTGGCAATTTTTCGTCAAGCCGCCCGAGGAAGTAAACGTAGCCGTATGTCGACTATGTGGCCAGAAAGTCAAGCGTGGCCAGGGGGCCCATGTTGGGACTACAGCGTTGCGGCAGCATATGCAGCGTCGCCATTTGGTGGCCTGGGAAAACCGTGATAAAGATACGGCGGTTCTGCCCGCCCCAGCCCCCGCTCCATCACCCGCTCTGTTACTTGCTCCGTCACCCGACGTCAATCGCCCTCCATCAGCCAGTCAAGGCTCCAACACCTCTGCTGAGGGGAGTTGTCACTCGTTGGCATCTTCCGCTCGTTCAGATGCTCCTTCTCCTGCTACTCCTCTTCACGGATTCCGTCAGCAGTCTTTCTTGGAATCCGTTTCCAAGAGACAACAGTTTGCGAGCACGCACCCGATGGTGCAAAAGCTGAACGTCCTCCTGTCCAAGTTGCTGGTGCTGCAGTCCCTCCCTTTCCAAGTGGTGGACTCAGCACCTTTCAGAGAAATGATGGCTTGTGCCGCGCCGCGGTGGAGAGTGCCAAGCCATCATTTCTTCGCCAAAAAGGCAGTGCCAGCCCTGCATTCACATGTAGAAGAGATGGTGGGCCAGTCTTTGAGCATGTCGGTCTCTGCCAAAGTGCACGGCAGCGCCGACGTGTGGAGCTGTAACTACGGTCAGGGACAGTACATGTCATTTACGGCCCACTGGGTGAACGTGGTGCCGTCACAGCCGCACCAGCAACTTGGACAGGTCACGCCGCTTTTGCCTCCACGTTTGCACGTCCTTGGTCCGGCAAAGATGTCCGCCTCTACCACCTCTTCTTCCGCCGTGTCCTCAGCCGCCACCCCCGTGCCAAGTCCCATTACCCGACCGGCATATCACATGTGCAGGGCGCAACGGTGTCACGCTGTTCTGCACCTGGTATGCCTTGGCGAACGTAGTCACACAGGGGAGGAACTTCTGAGTGTAATGAACAGAGAAATCGACAGATGGCTGTCTCCGCGCAAACTGAAAATCGGAACCATGTTGACCGACAACGGAAAGAACATGGTGTCTGCTCTGCGTCAAGGAAGGTTGTGCCATGCGCCATGCATGGCTCACGTGTTCAATCTGGTTGTCAAGCGGTTCCTAAAATCCACCATCCCACTGCAAGACATCCTTAAAATGTCACGTAAACTTTGCATGCATTTCAGCCATTCCTACACCGCAAAGCACACCCTCCTTGAGCTGCAGCGGCAGAACGGAATTCCACATCATCGCCTGATCTGCGATGTTGCAACAAGGTGGAATTCAACCCTACACATGTTAGACCGCCTTTACGAGCAGCGAAAGGCCATCACCGATTTCCTGATGTTACAAGCGGATAAAGGTACTCCCCTGTGTAACTTCGATGTCAGCCATTGGCAGCTCATGCGTGACACCTGCCGCTTGCTCAGGCCCTTTGAGGAGGCCACGCTATTCGTGAGTCGGCAGGACTATGGGATGAACGACGTCATTCCTCTGTTGCACGTCCTTGAACAAATGCTGTTAACAATGGCTGGTCAGGGTGCGGTAGACGTGGCGCACAGATCTCAACGCCACATGACCCCTGTGGGGGCAGGACAGGAAGAAGAGGAGGAGGTAGAGGAGGACATTGGTGCTCAGGAATTATTGAGTGAAATGGGTGGTTTTTCCACTCAGCGGACAGGAGTGGAGGAGCAGGAGCATCTGGTAGAGGAGGAGGAGGAGGAGACAGAGGACCCAGACGCACCGTGGCAGTATGCTGTGGAGATGGAGGCAGGGAGTCCCTCGCATTCCTTGGCACAAATGGCCCATAGCATGCTCGGTTGCTTGCGTAGCGACAGCCGAATAATAACCATCAGACAGAGGGATGACTTTTGGCTGTCCACCTTGTTGGACCCTCGCTACCGTTCCAAAATGGTGGCCTTTTTCACACCTGCTGAGAGGGAGGCCAAAATAACGTACTATAAAAACCACCTATGTAGTCAGTTGGTCTCTGCCTTTGTGCGCCAACGTCCATCCTCAGACACTGTGGGCCCTGTGCGCTCGCGTTCCGCTGCCATGGCAGCAGGGGAGGGGTGGGGTGGTAGGAGCAGTGGCAGCTCCACCAGCAGCGGCTGCCTCAGTCTGCAGTCGATGATGAGTAGCTTTCTTCACCAGCGCAGTGAGGAAACTACTAACCAGCCGCAGCAGCAGCAGCAGCAGCATCAGGTGGACCTGGAGCAGGACCTCAAACAACAGGCTTGGGCCTACTTGGACAGCACCCTGCCAACCGAGGTAGACAATCCCCTTGACTACTGGGCAACGAAACTTGACCTTTGGCCCCAACTAGCTGAATTTGCCCTTGAAAGGCTGTCATGCCCGGCCAGTAGCGTGGCATCGGAGCGCGTGTTTAGTGCGGCAGGAGGTATTGTAACTCCGCGGAGGACACGACTGTCCACCCAAAGTGTGGAGAGACTCACGTTTGTGAAAATGAATCAGGCGTGGATTAGTCTGGATTTCAAACCACCAGTTCCTGACACAACTGACTAAATCCGCCATGAATCATGCCTCAAACATGTGCCACTTTCAGGTCTCCTCACACACTGCTGGTGTGTAGAATTTTTTGACATAGGGTGCTGGCAGATTACGGGCCTCCCATAGCTGCTGCCAGGCCCCTAATCTGCCATAGGCCCCTATATACCGCCTCCTCATGCTGCTGCCAGGTCCAGAGTCTCTCATGGGTCCCTGTACGGCCTCCCATTGCTGCTCTCTCCATCGCCACACTCTGCCATGTGCCACTTTCAGGTCTCCTCACACACTGCTGGTGTGTTGAATTTTTTGACATAGGGTGCTGGCAGATTACGGGCCTCCCATTGCTGCTGCCAGGCCCCTAATCTGCCATAGGCCCCTATATACCGCCTCCTCATGCTGCTGCCAGGTCCAGAGTCTGTCATGGGTCCCTGTACGGCCTCCCATTGCTGCTGTCTCCATCGCCACACTCTGCCATGTGCCACTTTCAGGTCTCCTCACACTGCTGGTGTGTAGAATTTTTTGACATAGGGTGCTGGCAGATTACGGGCCTCCTATAGCTGCTGCCAGGCCCCTAATCTGCCATAGGCCCCTATATACCGCCTCCTCATGCTGCTGCCAGGTCCAGAGTCTCTCATGGGTCCCTGTACGGCCTCCCATTGCTGCTGTCTCCATCGCCACACTCTGCCATGTGCCACTTTCAGGTCTCCTCACACACTGCTGGTGTGTTGAATTTTTTGACATAGGGTGCTGGCAGATTACGGGCCTCCCATTGCTGCTGCCAGGCCCCTAATCTGCCATAGGCCCCTATATACCGCCTCCTCATGCTGCTGCCAGGTCCAGAGTCTGTCATGGGTCCCTGTACGGCCTCCCATTGCTGCTGTCTCCATCGCCACACTCTGCCATGTGCCACTTTCAGGTCTCCTCACACTGCTGGTGTGTAGAATTTTTTGACATAGGGTGCTGGCAGATTACGGGCCTCCTATAGCTGCTGCCAGGCCCCTAATCTGCCATAGGCCCCTATATACCGCCTCCTCATGCTGCTGCCAGGTCCAGAGTCTGTCATGGGTCCCTGTACGGCCTCCCATTGCTGCTGTCTCCATCGCCACACTCTGCCATGTGCCACTTTCAGGTCTCCTCACACTGCTGGTGTGTAGAATTTTTTGACATAGGGTGCTGGCAGATTACGGGCCTCCCATAGCTGCTGCCAGGCCCCTAATCTGCCATGGGCCCCTATATACCGCCTCCTCATGCTGCTGCCAGGTCCAGAGTCTGTCATGGGTCCCTGTACGGCCTCCCATTGCTGCTGT
The DNA here is from genome assembly GCF_062004578.1 of Staurois parvus. Lineage (NCBI taxonomy): Eukaryota > Metazoa > Chordata > Amphibia > Anura > Ranidae > Staurois > Staurois parvus. Next base: position 829,242 of record NW_028318575.1, on the reverse strand, counting down.
CTCCATCGCCACACTCTGCCATGTGCCACTTTCAGGTCTCCTCACACTGCTGGTGTGTAGAATTTTTTGACATAGGGTGCTGGCAGATTACGGGCCTCCTATAGCTGCTGCCAGGCCCCTAATCTGCCATAGGCCCCTATATACCGCCTCCTCATGCTGCTGCCAGGTCCAGAGTCTCTCATGGGTCCCTGTACGGCCTCCCATTGCTGCTGTCTCCATCGCCACACTCTGCCATGTGCCACTTTCAGGTCTCCTCACACACTGCTGGTGTGTTGAATTTTTTGACATAGGGTGCTGGCAGATTACGGGCCTCCCATAGCTGCTGCCAGGCCCCTAATCTGCCATGGGCCCCTATACCGCCTCTTCATGCTGCTGCCAGGTCCACAGTCTCTCATGCCATGTGCCACTTTCAGGTCTCCTCACACTGCTGGTGTGTTGAATTTTTTGACATAGGGTGCTGGCAGATTACGGGCCTCCCATAGCTGCTGCCAGGCCCCTAATCTGCCATAGGCCCCTATATACCGCCTCCTCATGCTGCTGCCAGGTCCAGAGTCTCTCATGGGTCCCTGTACGGCCTCCCATTGCTGCTGTCTCCATCGCCACACTCTGCCATGTGCCACTTTCAGGTCTCCTCACACTGCTGGTGTGTAGAATTTTTTGACATAGGGTGCTGGCAGATTACGGGCCTCCCATAGCTGCTGCCAGGCCCCTAATCTGCCATAGGCCCCTATATACCGCCTCCTCATGCTGCTGCCAGGTCCAGAGTCTCTCATGGGTCCCTGTACGGCCTCCCATTGCTGCTGTCTCCATCGCCACACTCTGCCATGTGCCACTTTCAGGTCTCCTCACACACTGCTGGTGTGTTGAATTTTTTGACATAGGGTGCTGGCAGATTACGGGCCTCCCATAGCTGCTGCCAGGCCCCTAATCTGCCATAGGCCCCTATATACCGCCTCCTCATGCTGCTGCCAGGTCCAGAGTCTCTCATGGGTCCCTGTATGGCCTCCCATTGCTGCTGTCTCCATCGCCACACTCTGCCATGTGCCACTTTCAGGTCTCCTCACACACTGCTGGTGTGTTGAATTTTTTGACATAGGGTGCTGGCAGATTACGGGCCTCCCATAGCTGCTGCCAGGCCCCTAATCTGCCATGGGCCCCTATACCGCCTCTTCATGCTGCTGCCAGGTCCACAGTCTCTCATGCCATGTGCCACTTTCAGGTCTCCTCACACTGCTGGTGTGTTGAATTTTTTGACATAGGGTGCTGGCAGATTACGGGCCTCCCATAGCTGCTGCCAGGCCCCTAATCTGCCATAGGCCCCTATATACCACCTCCTCATGCTGCTGCCAGGTCCAGAGTCTCTCATGGGTCCCTGTACGGCCTCCCATTGCTGCTGTCTCCATCGCCACACTCTGCCATGTGCCACTTTCAGGTCTCCTCACACTGCTGGTGTGTAGAATTTTTTGACATAGGGTGCTGGCAGATTACGGGCCTCCCATAGCTGCTGCCAGGCCCCTAATCTGCCATAGGCCCCTATATACCGCCTCCTCATGCTGCTGCCAGGTCCAGAGTCTCTCATGGGTCCCTATACGGCCTCCCATTGCTGCTGTCTCCATCGCCACACTCTGCCATGTGCCACTTTCAGGTCTCCTCACACACTGCTGGTGTGTTGAATTTTTTGACATAGGGTGCTGGCAGATTACGGGCCTCCCATAGCTGCTGCCAGGCCCCTAATCTGCCATAGGCCCCTATATACCGCCTCCTCATGCTGCTGCCAGGTCCAGAGTCTCTCATGGGTCCCTGTACGGCCTCCCATTGCTGCTGTCTCCATCGCCACACTCTGCCATGTGCCACTTTCAGGTCTCCTCACACACTGCTGGTGTGTTGAATTTTTTGACATAGGGTGCTGGCAGATTACGGGCCTCCCATAGCTGCTGCCAGGCCCCTAATCTGCCATAGGCCCCTATATACCGCCTCCTCATGCTGCTGCCAGGTCCAGAGTCTCTCATGGGTCCCTGTACGGCCTCCCATTGCTGCTGTCTCCATCGCCACACTCTGCCATGTGCCACTTTCAGGTCTCCTCACACACTGCTGGTGTGTTGAATTTTTTGACATAGGGTGCTGGCAGATTACGGGCCTCCCATAGCTGCTGCCAGGCCCCTAATCTGCCATGGGCCCCCCTATATACCGCCTCCTCATGCTGCTGCCAGGTCCACAGTGTCTCATGCCATGTGCCACTTTCAGGTCTCCTCACACTGCTGGTGTGTTGAATTTTTTGACATAGGGTGCTGGCAGATTACGGGCCTCCTATAGCTGCTGCCAGGCCCCTAATCTGCCATAGGCCCCTATATACCGCCTCCTCATGCTGCTGCCAGGTCCAGAGTCTCTCATGGGTCCCTGTACGGCCTCCCATTGCTGCTGTCTCCATCGCCACACTCTGCCATGTGCCACTTTCAGGTCTCCTCACACTGCTGGTGTGTAGAATTTTTTGACATAGGGTGCTGGCAGATTACGGCCTCCCATAGCTGCTGCCAGGCCCCTAATCTGCCATAGGCCCCTATATACCGCCTCCTCATGCTGCTGCCAGGTCCAGAGTCTCTCATGGGTCCCTGTACGGCCTCCCATTGCTGCTGTCTCCATCGCCACACTCTGCCATGTGCCACTTTCAGGTCTCCTCACACTGCTGGTGTGTAGAATTTTTTGACATAGGGTGCTGGCAGATTACGGGCCTCCCATAGCTGCTGCCAGGCCCCTAATCTGCCATAGGCCCCTATATACCGCCTCCTCATGCTGCTGCCAGGTCCAGAGTCTCTCATGGGTCCCTGTACGGCCTCCCATTGCTGCTGTCTCCATCGCCACACTCTGCCATGTGCCACTTTCAGGTCTCCTCACACACTGCTGGTGTGTTGAATTTTTTGACATAGGGTGCTGGCAGATTACGGGCCTCCCATAGCTGCTGCCAGGCCCCTAATCTGCCATAGGCCCCTATATACCGCCTCCTCATGCTGCTGCCAGGTCCAGAGTCTCTCATGGGTCCCTGTACGGCCTCCCATTGCTGCTGTCTCCATCGCCACACTCTGCCATGTGCCACTTTCAGGTCTCCTCACACACTGCTGGTGTGTTGAATTTTTTGACATAGGGTGCTGGCAGATTACGGGCCTCCCATAGCTGCTGCCAGGCCCCTAATCTGCCATAGGCCCCTATATACCGCCTCCTCATGCTGCTGCCAGGTCCAGAGTCTCTCATGGGTCCCTGTACGGCCTCCCATTGCTGCTGTCTCCATCGCCACACTCTGCCATGTGCCACTTTCAGGTCTCCTCACACACTGCTGGTGTGTTGAATTTTTTGACATAGGGTGCTGGCAGATTACGGGCCTCCCATAGCTGCTGCCAGGCCCCTAATCTGCCATGGGCCCCTATATACCGCCTCCTCATGCTGCTGCCAGGTCCACAGTGTCTCATGCCATGTGCCACTTTCAGGTCTCCTCACACTGCTGGTGTGTTGAATTTTTTGACATAGGGTGCTGGCAGATTACGGGCCTCCTATAGCTGCTGCCAGGCCCCTAATCTGCCATAGGCCCCTATATACCGCCTCCTCATGCTGCTGCCAGGTCCAGAGTCTCTCATGGGTCCCTGTACGGCCTCCCATTGCTGCTGTCTCCATCGCCACACTCTGCCATGTGCCACTTTCAGGTCTCCTCACACTGCTGGTGTGTTGAATTTTTTGACATAGGGTGCTGGCAGATTACGGGCCTCCTATAGCTGCTGCCAGGCCCCTAATCTGCCATAGGCCCCTATATACCGCCTCCTCATGCTGCTGCCAGGTCCAGAGTCTCTCATGGGTCCCTGTACGGCCTCCCATTGCTGCTGTCTCCATCGCCACACTCTGCCATGTGCCACTTTCAGGTCTCCTCACACTGCTGGTGTGTTCAATTTTTTGACATAGGGTGCTGGCAGATTACGGGCCTCCCATAGCTGCTGCCAGGCCCCTAATCTGCCATGGGCCCCTATACCGCCTCTTTATGCTGCTGCCAGGTCCACAGTCTCTCATGCCATGTGCCACTTTCAGGTCTCCTCACACTGCTGGTGTGTTGAATTTTTTGACATAGGGTGCTGGCAGATTACGGGCCTCCCATAGCTGCTGCCAGGCCCCTAATCTGCCATGGGCCCCTATACCGCCTCCTCATGCTGCTGCCAAGTCCAGAGTGTGTCATGGGTCCCTGTACGGCCTCCCATTGCTGCTGTCTCCATAGCCACACTCTGCCATGTGCCACTTTCAGGTCTCCTCACACTGCTGGTGTGTTGAATTTTTTGACATAGGGTGCTGGCAGATTACGGGCCTCCCATTGCTGCTGCCAGGCACGTAATCTGCCATGGGCCCCCGTACCGACTCCTCATGCTGTGACGTTGCAACAAGGTGGAATTCAACCCTACATATGTTAGACCGCCTTTACGAACAGCGAAAGGCCATCACCGATTTCCTGATGTTAAAAGCGGATAAAGGTACTCCCTGTGTAACTTAGATGTCAGCCATTGGCAGCTCATGCGTGACACCTGCGCTTGCTCAGGCCCTTTGAGGAGGCCACGCTATTCGTGAGTCGGCAGGACTATGGGATGAACGACGTCATTCCTCTGTTGCACGTCCTTGAACAAATGCTGTTAACAATGGCTGGTCAGGGTGCGGTAGACGTGGCGCACAGATCTCAACGCCACATGACCCCTGTGGGGGCAGGACAGGAAGAAGAGAAGGAGGTAGAGGAGGACATTGGTGCTCAGGAATTATTGAGTGAAATGGGTGGTTTTTCCACTCAGCGGACAGGAGTGGAGGAGCAGGAGCATCTGGTAGAGGAGGAGGAGGAGGAGACAGAGGACCCAGTCGCACCGTGGCAGTATGCTGTGGAGATGGAGGCAGGGAGTCCCTCGCATTCCTTGGCACAAATGGCCCATAGCATGCTCGGTTGCTTGCGTAGCGACAGCCGAATAATAACCATCAGACAGAGGGATGACTTTTGGCTGTCCACCTTGTTGGACCCTCGCTACCGTTCAAAAATGGTGGCCTTTTTCACACCTGCTGAGAGGGAGGCCAAAATAACGTACTATAAAAACCACCTATGTAGTCAGCTGGTCTCTGCCTGTCTGCGCCAACGTCCATCCTCAGACACTGTGGGCCCTGTGCGCTCGCGTTCCGCTGCCATGGCAGCAGGGGAGGGGTGGGGTGGTAGGAGCAGTGGCAGCTCCACCAGCAGCGGCTGCCTCAGTCTGCAGTCGATGATGAGTAGCTTTCTTCACCAGCGCAGTGAGGAAACTACTAACCAGCCGCAGCAGCAGCAGCAGCAGCAGCAGCAGCAGCAGCATCAGGTGGACCTGGAGCAGGACCTCAAACAACAGGCTTAGGCCTACTTGGACAGCACCCTGCCAACCGAGGTAGACAATCCCCTTGACTACTGGGCAACGAAACTTGACCTTTGGCCCCAACTAGCTGAATTTGCCCTTGAAAGGCTGTCATGCCCGGCCAGTAGCGTGGCATCGGAGCGCGTGTTTAGTGCGGCAGGAGGTATTGCAACTCCGCGGAGGACACGACTGTCCACCCAAAGTGTGGAGAGACTGACGTTTGTGAAAATGAATCAGGCGTGGATTAGTCTGGATTTCAAACCACCAGTTCCTGACACAACTGACTAAATCCGCCATGAATCATGCCCCAAACATGTGCCACTTTCAGGTCTCCTCACACTGCTGGTGTGTTCCATTTTTTGTCATAGGGTGCTGGCAGATTACGGGCCTCCCATAGCTGCTGCCAGGCCCCTAATCTGCCATGGGCCCCTATACCGCCTCCTCATGCTGCTGCCAAGTCCAGAGTCTCTCATGGGTCCCTGTACGGCCTCCCATTGCTGCTGTCTCCATCGCCACACTCTGCCATGTGCCACTTTCAGGTCTCCTCACACTGCTGGTGTATTCCATTTTTTGTCATAGGGTGCTGGCAGATTACGGACCTCCCATAGCTGCTGCCAGGCCCCTAATCTGCCATGGGCCCCTATACCGCCTCCTCATGCTGCTGCCAGGTCCAGAGTCTCTCATGGGTCCCTGTACGGCCTCCCATTGCTGCTGTCTCCATCGCCACACTCTGCCATGTGCCACTTTCAGGTCTCCTCACACTGCTGGTGGGTTCCATTTTTTGTCATAGGGTGCTGGCAGATTACGGGCCTCCCATAGCTGCTGCCAGGCCCCTAATCTGCCATGGGCCCCTATACCGCCTCCTCATGCTGCTGCCAGGTCCAGAGTCTCTCATGGGTCCCTGTACGGCCTCCCATTGCTGCTGTCTCCATCGCCACACTCTGCCATGTGCCACTTTCAGGTCTCCTCACACTGCTGGTGGGTTCCATTTTTTGTCATAGGGTGCTGGCAGATTACGGGCCTCCCATAGCTGCTGCCAGGCCCCTAATCTGCCATGGGCCCCCGTACCGACTCCTCATGCTGCTGCCAGGCCCGTAATCTGTCATGGGCCCCTGTTGTCGCTTGTTGGCATATTCCGCTCGTTCAGATGCTCCTTCTCCTGCTACTCCTCTTCACGGATTCCGTCAGCAGTCTTTCTTGGAATCCGTTTCCAAGAGACAACAGTTTGCGAGCACGCACCAGACGGTGCAGAAACTGAACGTCCTCCTGTCCAAGTTGCTGCTGCCAGGCTCGTAATCTGTCATGCGCCCCTGTACCGCCTCCTCATGCTGCTGCCAGGTCCAGAGTGTGTCATGGGCCCCCGTACCGACTCCAAATGCTGCTGCCAGGCCCGTAATCTGTCATGGGCCCCTGTACCGCCTCCCCATGCTGCTGCCAGGTCCAGATTGTGTCATGGGTCCCTGTACGGCCTCCCATTGCTGCTGCCAGGCCCGTAATCTGCCATGGGCCCCCGTACCGACTCCTCATGCTGCTGCCAGGCCCGTAATCTGCCATGGGCCCCTGTACCGCCTCCTCATGCTGCTGCCAGGTCCAGAGTGTGTCATGGGTCCCTGTACGGCCTCCCATTGCTGCTGTCTCTATCGCCACACTCTGCCATGTGCCACTTTCAGGTCTCCTCACACTGCTGGTGGTTTCCATTTTTGTCATAGGGTGCTGTATGGCCTCCCATTGCTGCTGCCTCCACCGCCACACTGTGGCTCCACACTCTGGTTTTGGCCCCGTGACTGCCCAAATGAGTGAAGTGTGCGGTGATTCTAAGATCGACGGCACTCATCTGCATGTCATACTGCCTGACAGTATTATTTCTCTTCCCCAGCAGACTCCAAGGGCATTTAAATTAAAGGTACAGTGTTCAGCACTAATATTAAGTCTCTCTGAAGCCTAGAAACACCCTTTTTTAAGTTAAATTCACAGCGAATATATTCGACTCGAATCGAAATTTTTCCACGAATTCGCCGAATCAGTCGAATTGAATTTTTGAATACTTCGCTCATCTCTATAAATAATGGTCTACATTAAAAAAAAAAAAATACTGTTTAAAACATCTGTCAACTTTTTTTTGCATCTCAGCACTGCTGATCTTCTGCAGACACTTTAAAATATATAGCTTTATCTTGTGTTGAGCCCTAAGGAAGGGGAAGTAGTGTTACCCCCGAAACGCGTTGGGTATTTTAATATGGCTTGTTTACAAACAGACTCTTTCATCTGGTTTCGAAATGTTCTTCTTTCTATATTTCTATGATTTTGCTTTCTAAAGTGCTGTGTATCATAAAAAACTGCCTTCACTTGATGACCACAATACGTATATACCGTATTTTTCGCTCCACAAGATGCACTTAGATTTTAGAAGAGGAAAACAAGAAAAAAGAAATTATGAACCAATGGACTGTGGACATAGTACAGGAACTGACCATAGGCTGCAGACATAGTACAGAAGATGAACAGAGACTACGAACACAGTATAGGAGATGGCCAGAGACTGTGGACATAGTATAGGAGATGACCAGAGACTGCAGACACAGTACAGGAGATGACCAGAGACTGCGGACACAGTACAGGAGATGACCAGAGACTGCGGACGCAGTACAGGAGATGACCAGAGACTGCGGACACAGTACAGGAGATGACCAGAGACTGCGGACATAGTACAGGAGATGACCAAAGACTGCGGACACAGTACAGGAGATGACCAGAGACTGCGGACACAGTACAGGAGATGACCAGAGACTGCGGACACAGTACAGGAGATGACCAGAGACTGCGGACACAGTACAGGAGATGACCAGAGACTGCGGACACAGTACAGGAGATGACCAGAGACTGCGGACATAGTACAGGAGATGACCAAAGACTGAGGACACAGTACAGGAGATGACCAGAGACTGCGGACATAGTACAGGAGATGACCAGAGACTGCGGACACAGTACAGGAGATGACCAGAGACTGCAGACATAGTACAGGAGATGACCAGAGACTGCGGACATAGTACAGGAGATGACCAAAGACTGCGGACACAGTACAGGAGATGACCAGAGACTGCGGACATAGTACAGGAGATGGCCAGAGACTGCGGACATAGTACAGGAGATGACCAGAGACTGCGGACATAGTACAGGAGATGACCAGAGACTGCGGACACGGTACAGGAGATGACCAGAGACTGTGGACATAGTACAGGAGATGACCAAAGACTGCGGACACAGTACAGGAGATGGCCAGAGACTGCGGACATAGTACAGGAGATGGCCAGAGACTGCGGACATACTGTAGTAAAGGAGATGACCAGAGACTGCGGACACAGTACAGGAGATGACCAGAGACTGCAGACACAGTACAGGAGATGACCAGAGACCGCGGACATAGTACAGGAGATGACCAGAGACTGCAGACATACTGTAGTAAAGGAGATGACCAGAGACTGCGGACATAGTAAAGGAGATGACCAGAGACTGCGGACATAGTACAGGAGATGACCAGAGACTGCGGACATAGTACAGAAGATGACCAGAGATTGCGGACATAGTACAGGAGATGACCAGAGACTGCAGACATAGTACAGCAGATGACCAGAGATTGCAGACATAGTACAGGAGATGACCAGAGACTGCAGACATAGTACAGGAGATGACCAGAGACTGCGGACACAGTACAGGAGATGACCAGAGACTGCGGAGATAGTACAGGAGACAACCAGAGACCGCCGACATAGTACAGGAGATGACCAGAGACTGCGGACATACTGTAGTAAAGGAGATGACCAGAGACTGCGGACATAGTAAAGGAGATGACCAGAGACTGCGGACACAGTACAGGAGATGACCAGAGACTGCGGACATAGTAAAGGAGATGACCAGAGACTGCGGACATAGTACAGGAGATGACCAGAGACTGCGGACATAGTACAGAAGATGACCAGAGATTGCGGACATAGTACAGGAGATGACCAGAGACTGCAGACATAGTACAGGAGATGACCAGAGACTGCGGACACAGTACAGGAGATGACCAGAGACTGTGGACATAGTACAGGAGATGACCAGGGACTACAGACCTTTGGGGAGGGGGAGTGGGTACCCGAATTTGACAGGTTCCCACTCCCACTTCTGCAGAGTTGTCCCCCCCCCCCCCCCCGTAGTCTTGTGGGACACGTGACAGGTCCCAGGAGACTACGGGGCCATTCACAAAGTGCAGCGATTCTCATGCATGCGCAGTGGGCACCCGGCTACGACAGCTTGCGGCCTCACTGAAGATGTCGGCGTCGGGGAGAGAAGACGGCCGATGGAAGCAGGACACCGCTGGACCGAGGAACAGGCAGGACGGAGGAGTGGGTTCTTCTTCATAGTAGAGCCAAGCGCCTGGCCCAGTATCCTAACACGGCGGCGGGAATACCGGGCCAGCCACTCCATATACGCTCCATAAGACACACAGACATTTTCCCCCATTTTTTGGGGGGAAAAAAGTGTGTCTTATGGAGTGAAAAATACAGAACTTCAAGTGGTTTACAGGGGTTTTGGCTGAAGATATCAGCCATAAATCCAGGATCTTTTTTTTCAGCCAACAGCCAGCTTTCTGAGTAGTCCAAGTAGCTAGTTAGCCCCCAGAACGCTTTCAGTAGTGGAAGGAGGGGACGCCCCCCCTCCCCCCCCCCCACCCTCGCCGGTGTTACCCGGGCTTACCTTTAAAATTGGCATGCCTGAGAAACCACCCGATGGGGCAACTGGCTGCTCCCAGAGGCGATGACAGACTTTATGGTCTCTAATCACCTATGGCGTTGGAGGACTGGATCCATTTTAAAGCAAAAGATCAAAAAAGGTTGTTTTTTTTGTATATTTTGCTTTTAAAGGTAAAGGAGAGATTTGTGGTCTTTTTGACCCCAGATCTCTCCTTAAAGAGAACCTGTCATACTTATTACTATTACAAGAGATGTTTACATTCCTTGTAACAGGAATAAAAGTGATTAAAAAAAAAAGGGACAGTGTAAAAATAAAAAATAAAAGATAAAAACATTTTTTGAAAATTTTAAAGCACCCCCATCCCTTTTTGCTCGGGCACAGAAGTGAACGCATTCAATTGTGCGCACATATATGTAAATGGTATTCACAGCACACATGTGAGGTATCGCCGCAAATGTTAGCGTGAGAGCGATCATTCCAGCACTAGACCTCCTCTGTAACTCTAAACAGGTAACCTGTAAAAATATTTAAAGCGTCGTTTATGGAGATTTTTAAGTACCGTAGTTTGTCGCCATTACACGAGCGTGCACAATTGTAAAGTGTGACATGTTAGGTATCTATTTACTTGCCGTAACATCATCTTTCATATTTTATTGGGTTATATATTGTGTTGTGTTTCTTATTTGAATTCAATAAAGTGCATTTTTTCAGAAAAAAATGTTTTTGAAAAACCACAGCGCAAATACCATGTGACATAAAAAAATTGAAAAGATAACCATTTCATTCATATTAACTAGTAAAATAATTACCGCGCTCTAATACTAACCTAAAAAGTGCATAGTGCTAGTAAAAAATATATAAACAATTGATCATATCATATAAAATAAAATAAAATATAAAATAAAATTGAATTGTGATACCATAAACAGTTACTCAGTGTGCAATACTTATATATATGTGCCAATATTCCATCAGTGAACCACATTAAAATTCATGGTGAGAAACGTAAAAATAATTAGTGAATAAAGTCCCAAGTGCAAATGTGCTAGAGTGTTACAACCAGATCAAATATACTCTCCTTCCATTCATTCATGTTAGGTATCTATTTACTTGCCATACAGCGGGAGGAATGAGACTCCATATGCCTCAACAGGAAGCACGGGTCTCCAAGTGAGTCAAAGCCGTAAAGTACAGCCAAAGGATCTCACCACCAAAGCCTCTGAGATACTGTATAGAAAAGCCTGTGTGTGATGAAACTCACCGATATCTACTAAGACTGGAATAGGGGCATGATTAACAGACCCTTTATATAAAGCACAACCTGGATGCAGGGGTGGACTGACAACTCATGGGGCCCCCGGGCAATAGGGGATCATGGGGCCCCCGTGTCCTTGCCCAAACTCAAAAAAGCCTATGAAAAAGGTACCAGGGGCATCTCATGGGGCCCCCTACTGACCCCGGGCCCTCGGGCAGTGCTGAGTTTCCAAATGGTCAGTCCGCCCTTGCCTGGATGGATTCTAAAGAGTTCTTGTATAAAAATTTCAGTTTGTAGAAATGAAGAAATTCTTGGTCTGTGTATGCCATCTAGTGGACATAAAGTATTAAACACTTAGGAGGAACCTCATTCAATTACTAATAGAGAGTAGAGAGGTATTTTTAACCACTTCCGGACTGACCGCCCACCATGTACTGTGGAGAAGTAGCCAGTGCAGGCACAGCGACATACCAGTCCATCGCTGCCTGCTTCCGTTTGTAGGGATCGCGCGTGCGCACCAAAATCTCCCCACAGCAGGAGCCAGTTGCTGATCCCCCGTCCTTTTTTTCCCCGCAAGGATCCTTCTACCGTATCTGGTATGGTCATCCTTCCTCCAGGCGTCGCTGACCTATCCCTGTGGTTGCACCCTTATGTTAGCCTTTTTGGAGGAGTTTCCCAGAGACAGTTACCATGATTTACCTGTACTAGACTCCTAGTATATCCGTGTGGTGATTTGGGTATCTTTAACATTCATTGTATTTAAATCGTGGAAATTAATTCAGTTGAATCAGATGTGATACCAATATTTAGCCCACTACCTTACTACTACAGGGCTCATGTCTCTGGACAAGGTGCCTCCAGTGAACGTCATTATCCGGTGCCCACATATGGGGCTATGCCACCAAAAGCCAACAACCACCACCATGTTTTTGGGGTGTCAACAGAAAATAAATCTGGGACCAGTAGTTGGATTTGATATGGGAGGGGCACATTCAACTTCAAAATGTAAATGTTTCTTTTGTACTGTGTGGATGGAGTTGTTACATAAAGCCCATTAATTACTGTAACAAAAAAATGGCCACAACTTACATTTTCTAAGCCAAGCAGAACGAGCAGAGGAATGGTGGTCATTCCGCCTTGAATCCACTCTTCCAGGGATACCGTACCGTCGTGGTCATAATCTATCTCCTCCATCATTTCATGGAGAATCTGTAACATAAAGGGAATTGAATTAAATAAAATGTAAGTTAGTCTGTAACAAATTTATAGAAAAACAACTGGAGCAGGTATAGAAGGCACCCCACAGTGCCTTAGGGCCAACCTGCTTTTTCTAAACTGCTGCTGGAACCCCTAGAAAAACCCCAAACTTCTGGATATGTGGCACACATGTACATTACCACTTGTTTCCCATAATGCAGTGCTCAGTGACTAAGAAACCTATCACCAGGACCAAGGGATGTCGCATGGGTGGTATCAAGAACATGACATGAAAAGTGCCAGTCATAAGGCTCATGCACATGCACATGCTCATTGGAGGGGATGTAATAAAGTACAGGAGATATCTCATAATGAAACCTTTTGGATCTTTAAACTTAACACCTTGAAACCTAGGGGTCTTAACATTGAACTGGACTTAAATTGTTCTATTTCGGATTTGTAAAAAAAAAAATATATATATATATTTTTTTTTTTTAATTTTTTATATAATGTTGTATATTTTTTATTATTTTTTATTATTTTATAGTATTTTTACAATATTTTCTGTGAATGTTTAATTTTTTTTATATATTTGTAACCAGTGTTGAAGGGGTGGTGTCACCCCCAGCCTTATGTTAACACAGAATCGTTCTTTCAATTTCCAAAATGGCTGCCAGTGGTATGGTTATCCCTTATACATAAGTGTTGTTTTAGGGTAACTTAGGGATTGGCGATATGGTGTGGGGGTTATGTTGCTCCCTTTTTATGCTATTCAGTATCGCACAAAAGTTTGGGTAGTAATACATCTATATTTCCACTTTGTAAGATGGCAGCTGTGGCTTTTCCGCCAGGTTATGAGTGGGTACTTAAGGAGCTGGAACCATATGACCCGATCCTTGTTGACAAAGTCCGGAAGTGACGAAACGCGTCCAGGGTACGTGACGTATTGACGTTCCCGGAAGTGCAGCGGCAGCCATATTGGATTCTGGAACGCTTGTGTGTCGGCGTTCCTGGGACTCACAATACACTCCTGGCGTCCCCCCAGAGCTGAAGTAACAGTGGTGGACAGGAGTGTGACGGGGGAATTTCCTGGGGATCCTGGGGTTCCTTCAAAACATGAATATGGAGTCTTATACTGGTCGCTAGGAGCAGGATGCTGATTTTATCGATTTTATATGTAAGTGGCTACAAAAATTTTTGTATATTATTGTGATTCATATACTGATTCCTTGTCTGTTTATGAGGTCCAAAGGAACAAGAGGATACCAATTTAAGGACACTCTATGCACATTGGTTGATTACAAGCTGATGTTATCTGATTTAGGGTAATTATGCACTTTTTATAAGGCTTGCAGTGATATTTATTGGAATATTTTTTACACGAGTGCTGTGAGACTAGAGTGTTTTTGCATGGTACACGTGTGGCACTTTAGTTTTGGTATTTAAGATAATACACTATGTTTAGATTTTGTTTTTTCGAGGTATTTGAAGAGCGTCTGTGATTTATCTTCATCCTCATCTGTAGAGTAGGAAGCACCTATTTATCAAGATCTGGTTTTCACTTTGGACACAATTTTTCAAGTTTTGGACACTTTATTGTGTTGGGACTTTATGTATTTTGGGATTATAATTTTCTTTTTTTGGGACTTGATTTATTATTGGAATTTTGGGTTTTGTTTGTTTAAGTCGATTAACATATGATGCATATAAACCTCATGTTTTCGGGCATGGCACACATATGTGCACCTGGACAAATCGTTACATTCACCAAATATACTGACACCTAGTGGCTATTTCAAATTGGGCCCTGCGTGGGATCATTTCTGAATGGTCTTCTAGCTGGCATTCTTGTTATTTCTGATCCTGAACCTGCTTGACCCTGTTACTGACCTGGCTTTCTTCTGGCCTGCTGCTGGATAATCTTTGCCTGTCTATGTTTGATACCTACAGTGCCTTGAAAAAGTATTCATACTCTTTGAAATTTTCCACATTTTGTCATGTTGCAACCAAAAACGTAAATGTATTTTATTGGGATTTTATGTGATAGACCAACACAAAGTGACACGTAATTGTGAAGTGGAAGGAAAATGATAAATGGTTTTTAAAATGTTTACAAATGAATATCTGAAAAGTGTGGTGTGCATTTGTATTCAGCCTCCTTTACTCTGATACCCCTAACTAAAATCTAATGGAGCCAATTGATTTCAGAAGTCACCTAATTAGTAAACAGAGTCCCCCTTTGTGTAATGTAAATCCAGCTGTTGTGTGAAACCCTCAGAGGTTTGTTAGAGAACATTAGTAAACAAACAGCATCCTGAAGACCAAGGAACATACCAGACTGGTCAGGGATAAAGTTGCTGAGATGTTTAAAGCAGGGTTAGGTTATAAAAAAATATCCTAAGCTTTGAACATCTCACGGAGCACTGTTCAATCCATCATCCGAAAATGGAAAGAGTATGGCAAAATTGCAAACTTACCAAGACATGGCCGTCCACCTAAACTGACAGGTCAGGCAAGTAGCAAGGAGAGCATTCATCAGAGAAGCAGCCAAGAGGTCCATGGGAACTCTGGAGGAGCTGCAGAGATCTACAGATCAGATGGGAGAATCTGTCCGCAGGACAACTATTAGTCGTGCACTCCACAAATCTGACGTTTATGGAAGAGTGGCAAGAAGAAAGCCATTGTTGAAAGAAAGCCATAAGAAGTCCCATTTGCAGTTTGTGAGAAGCCATGTGGGGGACACAGCAAACATGTGGAAGAAGGGGCTCTGGTCAGATGAGACCAAAATTTAACTTTTTGGCCTAAAAGCAAAATGCTATGTGTGGCAGAAAACTAACACTGCACATCACCCTGAACACACCATCCCCACCGTGAAACATGGTGGTGTCAGCATCATGTTGTGGGGATGTTTTTCTTCAGCAGGGACAGGGAAGCTGGTCAGAGTTGATGGGAAGATGGATGGAGCCAAATGCAGGGGCAGAAGAAAACCTGTTAGAGTCTGCAAAAGACCTGAGACCGGGGCGGAGGTTCACCTTCCAGCAGGACAACGACCCGAAACATCCAGCCAGAGCTACAAAGGAATGGTTTAGATCAAAGCATCTTCATGTTTTAGAATGGCCCAGTCACAGTCCAGACCTAAATCCAACGGAGAATCTGTGGCAAGACTTAAAAATTGCTGCTCCCAGACGCTCTCCATCCAATCTGACAGCTTGAGCGATTCTGCAAAGAAGAATGGGCAGAAATGTCCCTCTCTAGATGTGCAAATCTGGTAGAGACATCCCCAAAAAGACTTGCAGCTGGAATTGCAGTGAAAGGGGGTCCTACAAAGTATTGACTCAGGAGGGCTGAATACAAATGCTGCCACACTTTTCACAGATTTATTTGTAAAAAATTGTGAACACAATTTATCATTTTCCTTCCACTTAACAATTTTTGCCACTTTGTGTTGGTCTATCACATAAAATCCCAATAAAATCCATTTACGTTTATGACAAAATGTGGAAAATTTCAAGGAGTATGAATACTTTTTCAAGGCACTGTAGGTCTCGGTATGTGCTTGGCTTAGGGCCTGGAAGAACCTGGACTGAAAGACATTTGCTGGAGGACACTACCTCAGGGAGTCTGCCTGGAGAAGGACCCCTTCATCTCTGCAAAGTGTCACATGGAAGCTGGTGGGTGACAGCTGTCCGTGGACATTGTGAAGATAACCTTTGCTTAGGACTCCAGGTGTACATGTATGTTAATGCCAGAGGTTGTTATAAGGACTGGGATTGGTCATACAGAATCTCAGTTTAGCTGGCTATCCCCTCTACCTCCAGCAAAGGCTGCTGGTAAAGTATAAATGCTTGGGAACCTGTCTTCCTGTTCTTGTTGGCGTTCTTGGAATATCCTGCACCCTCATTCCTCTCTCCTGGTTTAGCACTACAATAAATCTACAAAAGACATCCCCTAAATTAGGTTAATGCCCTTAACCTCTATCCTCAGGATGCATAGGGATTTGGTAGTACCCACTCTTCAAATCCAGGACACTAAACCATTTGGCTCCTGATAAACACTGCAGAGCATCTTCAATCTGGAGGGTCTGTGTATGGTCTGGGACAGTCCGCTTATTCAGTGTCCTATAGTCGATACACATCCTCAATTCTTCTTGGGGACCACTACAGTGGGAGAGGCATAGGGATTCCTTGACTCCCGAATGATCCAGGCCTTCTTTAGCTCGGATAATTGCTCTCTCAAATCTTCTAGGTCCCCTAAAGGCATTCGTCGGGCCCTCTCCCGGAAAGGCTTATCCTTCTTGAGTCGAATTCGCTTTGTGCACTTTTTGCGCACCCAACATCATAATCATTCTGAGTAAACACTCTCTTCCAGTTCGTCAGTCTATCTCTAGCTCTCTTCTTCCATTGCTCAGACAGTGGGGAATCTTGAAGGCCAAACTCCCTCTCTGTACTTGGGTCCATAGAGCCTTGCTAGTACATTCTGCCTTCACCCATCCTTTAATGACTACCTGGTGCAGAATCTTGTCCAACCTTTGAACATAGTCAGACAGTTTCTCTCCTTTTCATTGATAGGTGTGCTCAAATAGACAGGTCAACTCTGTACAGTACTCAACTCACCCAAATACTTCACGTAAGGGTTTAAGACACTCATGGGCAGTCTTGTCCTATTTTAGTGTAATGCGTTGGGGTTATTATACCAGATATAGCATGATTCACAGTGTCCCATAGTTAAGTTGACATAGGAGGGCCTAAAATAGGCGTCCATGGCTGTCCCCTGGATTTGGAGATAATAGTCGCCATTGAATGTAATTATGAGTAAGGCAAAACAAAGTGGCATTTATGATAAATTGAACGTGTCCTGGGTTGGAGCTGGAATCTTCAGACAAGAAATGTTGTATTGCTCTTAAACCCACGTCATGGGGTATAGAGGTGCACAGGGATTGCACATCTAAAGAAACCCATGTATATGTTGGTTCCCAGGAGTAGGAAGTGAGTTTTTCTAGCAGATGGCTACCATCCCTAATGTATGATTGTAGACTCTGAGCCAGTGGCTGGAGGAAGGTGTCAACATATAGTGAGAAACCACTAGTGATGCTGTTTGCAGCAGCCACTATGGCTCTACCCGGGGGATGGGTAGTGTTTTTATGTATTTTGGGAAGAAAATATAAGTAAGGCGTGTTATAAAAGGAAGCTTCCATATGGGAGATGATTTTATCAGTGTTTGCCTTACCAACCAAAGTTTTGGCTTCAATAATAAATGGCGGTAGTTGGTCTCCTTGTAATCCGGTATAGGTGTTATTGTCAGATAGTAGGCATAATGCTTCAGTAATGTAATAAGTCCTGTTCAATATGACTATGCGTCCACCTTTGTCTGCAGGCTTAATGACTATATCCATATTGGTAGTCAGTCTCTGTAGCGCTTGTCGTTCTGGCAAAGTAAGGTTATGTGTGTTCGATTTGGATTTGCATGCATTGTTGCACATGTGTAAAAAATCAGCATATACCACCCTGTAGAATGCCTCTATACAGGGTTCCTTGGATTGTGTAGGATAAAAGATTGATTTGGGATGTAAAGACATATGTATCACAGGAGGGGAACTAAGTATATGCTGTGTGTATAGCAGCATATAGTCACCTGCAGTGTCTAAGGGGCTAGAGCCCTCAAGGTATAATTCCTCAAATACAGTATGTCCAGGGCCGTGGCGTTCTCGGTAATGGGATATGTGGGCAAACTGGAATACTCTATAGACTGGGAAGTATTTTTGGCAGATTGTATACTGTAAAAGTGTTTCAATGTTATAGATTCCGTATAACTTGTTGAGACCTATAAAAAGTTGAAATGGAGTAGGGGAAGTTGTGGGAGCGATGGATAAACCTCGACTCAATAGGGTGTGTTCATCTGAGGACAATGAATATGAAGAAAGATTTACTATCTTTACTGTAAATGTAGTTTCCTATGATGTGGGCTTATGTTTGTTATCTCTTGCTTTGCTTCCTCTCCTACATGTTTTCTTTTGGAAGGTATGTGGCTGAGGAGGCTTGGCCCTAAAAAAAGAGACTGCAGGACCTGAAGGCGTAGGGTCTAAGATAACTTCTCCGATGGAGGTGCCTGGTGGTGTTAAGGATGGACTGACCTCTACAGGATTAGTAGATGAGCAATAATCAGAAGGGACTGTCATATTTGTAGTGTGGGTCGCAGGGTGTATGGTACCCTCACTTGGGATTGGGTGAGAGGTAGCCAAGATAGCAAGATGGCAGTACAACTATCATGGGATGGTAATGAAAGCTCATTGGAGGGTATTGAAGGTATGGTGGTAAAGGATGTTACTTTAGGGGATATATATGTATGTGTAGAAT
The DNA here is from genome assembly GCF_062004578.1 of Staurois parvus. NCBI lineage: Eukaryota > Metazoa > Chordata > Amphibia > Anura > Ranidae > Staurois > Staurois parvus. Next base: position 810,313 of record NW_028318575.1, on the reverse strand, counting down.
CAGGAATCTTATCCCTTTGGTCATGACCTCTGTATACAGTATGATGCTGGTTTTTGTTGTTGCTGTATTTTTTATTTTTATTGCTATTATTGTAGTAGTTTTTGTATTTATTTTTGTAGTTGTCATGGCTCCTGGTATGATTATTATTCATTAGCCTTTTTTAGGGCTTTTCTGAAGGGTTTTGGTGGACCAGGGGGTGTTGAGTGGTGGAGAGTAGAGATGAGCGAAGTATTCAAAAATTCGATTCGGCTGATTCGGCGAATTCGAGGAATAAATTCGATTCGATGCGAATATATTCGCTGCGAATTTAACTTATAAAAAGGGTGTTTCTAGGCTTCAGAGAGCCTTTATATTACTGCAGAACACTGTACCTTTAATTTAAATGCCCTTGGAGTCTGCTGGGGAAGAGAAATAATACTGTCAGTCAGTATGACATGCAGATGAGTGCCGTCGATCTTAGAATCACCGCACACTTCACTCATTTGGGCAGTCACGGGGCCAAAACCAGAGTGTGGAGCCACAGTGTGGCGGTGGAGGCAGCAGCAATGAGAGGCCATACAGCACCCTATGACAAAATGGAACCCACCAGCAGTGTGAGGAGACCTGAAAGTGGCACATGGCAGAGTGTGGCGATGGAGACAGCAGCAATGGGAGGCCGTACAGGGACCCATGAGACACTCTGGACCTGGCAGCAGCATGAGGAGGCGGTACAGGGGCCCATGGCAGATTACGGGCCTGGCAGCAGCAATGGGAGGCCCGTAATCTGCCAGCACCCTATGACAAAATGGAACCCACCAGCAGTGTGAGGAGACCTGAAAGTGGCACATGGCAGAGTGTGGCGATGGAGACAGCAGCAATGGGAGGCTGTACAGGGACCCATGACACACTCTGGACCTGGCAGCAGCATGAGGAGGCGGTACAGGGGCCCATGGCAGATTACGGGCCTGGCAGCAGCAATGGGAGGCCCGTAATCTGCCAGCACCCTATGACAAAATGGAACCCACCAGCAGTGTGAGGAGACCTGAAAGTGGCACATGGCAGAGTGTGGCGATGGAGACAGCAGCAATGGGAGGCTGTACAGGGACCCATGAGACACTCTGGACCTGGCAGCAGCATGAGGAGGCGGTACAGGGGCCCATGGCAGATTACGGGCCTGGCAGCAGCAATGGGAGGCCCGTAATCTGCCAGCACCCTATGACAAAATGGAACCCACCAGCAGTGTGAGGAGACCTGAAAGTGGCACATGGCAGAGTGTGGCGATGGAGACAGCAGCAATGGGAGGCCGTACAGGGACCCATGAGACACTCTGGACCTGGCAGCAGCATGAGGAGGCGGTACAGGGGCCCATGGCAGATTACGGGCCTGGCAGCAGCAATGGGAGGCCCGTAATCTGCCAGCACCCTATGACAAAATGGAACCCACCAGCAGTGTGAGGAGACCTGAAAGTGGCACATGGCAGAGTGTGGCGATGGAGACAGCAGCAATGGGAGGCCGTACAGGGACCCATGAGACACTCTGGACCTGGCAGCAGCATGAGGAGGCGGTACAGGGGCCCATGGCAGATTACGGGCCTGGCAGAAGCAATGGGAGGCCCGTAATCTGCCAGCACCCTATGACAAAATGGAACCCACCAGCAGTGTGAGGAGACCTGAAAGTGGCACATGGCAGAGTGTGGCGATGGAGACAGCAGCAATGGGAGGCCGTACAGGGACCCATGACACACTCTGGACCTGGCAACAGCATGAGGAAGCGGTACAGGGGCCCATGACAGATTACGGGCCTGGCAGCAGCATGAGGAGTCGGTACGGGGGCCCATGGCAGATTACGGGCCTGGCAGCAGCAATGGGAGGCCCGTAATCTGCCAGCACCCTATGACAAAATGGAACCCACCAGCAGTGTGAGGAGACCTGAAAGTGGCACATGGCAGAGTGTGGCGATGGAGACAGCAGCAATGGGAGGCCGTACAGGGACCCATGACACACTCTGGACCTGGCAGCAGCATGAGGAGGCGGTACAGGGGCCCATGGCAGATTACGGGCCTGGCAGCAGCAATGGGAGGCCCGTAATCTGCCAGCACCCTATGACAAAATGGAACCCACCAGCAGTGTGAGGAGACCTGAAAGTGGCACATGGCAGAGTGTGGCGATGGAGACAGCAGCAATGGGAGGCCGTACAGGGACCCATGACACACTCTGGACCTGGCAGCAGCATGAGGAGGCGGTACAGGGGCCCATGGCAGATTACGGGCCTGGCAGCAGCATGAGGAGCCAGTGCGGGGGCCCATGGCAGATTACGGGCCTGGCAGCAGCAATGGGAGGCCCATAATCTGCCAGCACCCTATGACAAAATGGAACCCACCAGCAGTGGAGCTGGTGCTCTACTCCGTGGCCGTTTGCCTCCACTGACACTGCTGCAACCCTGCTGCCTCCTGGGCAACCCACCGACTGTTTTGCTCGCTGCCAAGCTGGCACCCTCTTCTCCTGATGATGCGGAAGCAATAGCCTGATGACGACGAGGCTGCCAAGTGTGATCAGCCTCATCATCATCAATTAGGGTCTCCGCCTCACTACTAGCCCCCTCGGCTGCGTGTGGGTCAGGAGACAGACCTGTCTCTAGACCGGCTACCGAGCCACTCTCCTCGCCAGTACTTCTTCGCCTGGCTGCTGAAGAGGCGGATGTCTCCCCCCGTTCCTGACCGCCCTCTGTTAGCTCTTCCTCACTGTACAGTGGGGCTGAGCCCACAGCATGCGATACTTCGCTTGGTGAGGGAACACCAAAGGACAGGGGCAGGTAGAGGACACGTGATTTCAGTGGGCTTGCTCCCGGGCCATGCCAACTAACGGTTGTGTCTGACGTACCCACCGACCGTTGGCTGTTAGTGTCAGAGGTGACCTGGGAAGAGGAAGATGACCGAGCCAACCAATCGATGACGGCAGGGTTGTCGGTGGAGACACGACCGCTGGATGACACCGGGAGCACTGGCCTCTGGCTGCGACTAGTGCTGCCTCGACCCCTTCCTCTGCTGCCACGTCTGCTCGCTCCTGAAACATTGCCTCCTCTGCCACTCCTCTGCGTGTTGTCTGACATACTCTTTAATTCTATAAGCACCCCAAAAATAACGTAACAATTCTGTGTCCCTCAGTAACAATTCTGTGTCCCTGAGTAACAATTCTGTGTCCCTGAGTAACGATTCTGTGTCCCTGAGTAACAATTCTGTGTCCATGAGTAACAATTCTGTGTCCCTGAGTAACAATTCTGTGTCTGTCCCTGAGTAACAATTCTGTGTCCCTGAGTAACAATTCTGTGTCTGTCCCTGAGTAACAATTCTGTGTCCCTGAGTAACAATTCTGTGTCCCTGAGTAACAATTCTGTGTCCCTCAGTAACAATTCTGTGTCCCTCAGTAACAATTCTGTGTCCCTCAGTAACAATTCTGTGTCTGTCCCTGAGTAACAATTCTGTGTCCCTGAGTAACAGTTCTGTGTCCCTGAGTAACAATTCTGTGTCCCTGAGTAACAGTTCTGTGTCCCTGAGTAACAATTCTGTGTCTCTGAGTAACAATTCTGTGTCCCTGAGTAACAATTCTGTGTCCCTCAGTAACAATTCTGTGTCCCTCAGTAACATTCTGTGTCTGTCCCTGAGTAACAATTCTGTGTCCCTGAGTAACAGTTCTGTGTCCCTGAGTAACAATTCTGTGTCCCTCAGTAACAATTCTGTGTCTGTCCCTGAGTAACAATTCTGTGTCCCTCAGTAACAATTCTGTGTCCCTCAGTAACAATTCTGTGTCCCTCAGTAACAATTCTGTGTCTCTCCCTGAGTAACAATTCTGTGTCCCTGAGTAACAGTTCTGTGTCCCTGAGTAACAATTCTGTGTCCCTGAGTAACAGTTCTGTGTCCCTCAGTAACAATTCTGTGTCCCTCAGTAACAATTCTGTGTCCCTCAGTAACAATTATGTGTCCCTCAGTAACAATTATGTGTCTGTCCCTGAGTAACAATTCTGTGTCCCTGAGTAACAGTTCTGTGTCCCTGAGTAACAGTTCTGTGTCCCTGAGCAACAATTCTGTGTCCCTGAGTAACAATTCTGTGTCCCTCAGTAACAATTCTGAGTCCCTGAGTAACAATTCTGTGTCCCTCAGTAACAATTCTGTGTCCCTCAGTAACAATTCTGTGTCCCTCAGTAACAATTCTGTGTCTGTCCCTGAGTAACAATTCTGTGTCCCTGAGTAACAGTTCTGTGTCCCTGAGTAACAATTCTGTGTCCCTGAGTAACAGTTCTGTGTCCCTGAGTAACAATTCTGTGTCCCTGAGTAACAATTCTGTGTCCCTGAGTAACAATTCTGTGTCCCTCAGTAACAATTCTTTGTCCCTGAGTAACAATTCTGTGTCCCTCAGTAACAATTCTGTGTCCCTCAGTAACAATTCTGTGTCCCTCAGTAACAATTCTGTGTCTGTCCCTGAGTAACAATTCTGTGTCCCTGAGTAACAATTCTGTGTCCCTGAGTAACAATTCTGTGTCCCTCAGTAACAATTATGTGTCCCTTAGTAACAATTCTGTGTCTGTCCCTGAGTAACAATTCTGTGTCCCTCAGTAACAAATCTGTGTCCCTCAGTAACAATTCTGTGTCTGTCCCTGAGTAACAATTCTGTGTCCCTGAGTAACAGTTCTGTGTCCCTGAGTAACAATTCTGTGTCCCTGAGTAACAGTTCTGTGTCCCTGAGTAACAATTCTGTGTCCCTCAGTAACAATTCTGTGTCCCTCAGTAACAATTCTGTGTCTGTCCCTGAGTAACAATTCTGTGTCCCTGAGTAACAGTTCTGTGTCCCTGAGTAACAATTCTGTGTCCCTGAGTAACAATTCTGTGTCCCTCAGTAACAATTCTGTGTCCCTCAGTAACAATTCTGTGACTGTCCCTGAGTAACAATTCTGTGTCACTGAGTAACAGTTCTGTGTCCCTGAGTAACAATTCTGTGTCCCTGAGTAACAGTTCTGTGTCCCTGAGTAACAATTCTGTGTCCCTCAGTAACAATTCTGTGTCCCTCAGTAACAATTCTGTGTCCCTCAGTAACAATTCTGTGTCCCTCAGTAACAATTCTGTGTCTGTCCCTGAGTAACAATTCTGTGTCCCTCAGTAACAATTCTGTGTCCCTCAGTAACAATTCTGTGTCTGTCCCTGAGTAACAATTCTGTGTCCCTGAGTAACAGTTCTGTGTCCCTGAGTAACAATTCTGTGTCCCTGAGTAACAATTATGTGTCCCTGAGTAACAGTTCTGTGTCCCTGAGTAACAATTCTGTGTCCCTCAGTAACAAATCTGTGTCCCTCAGTAACAATTCTGTGTCCCTCAGTAACAATTCTGTGTCTGTCCCTGAGTAACAATTCTGTGTCCCTCAGTAACAATTCTGTGTCGCTCAGTAACAATTCTGTGTCCCTCAGTAACAATTCTGTGTCTGTCCCTGAGTAACAATTCTGTGTCCCTGAGTAACAGTTCTGTGTCCCTGAGTAACAATTCTGTGTCCCTGAGTAACAATTCTGTGTCCCTCAGTAACAATTCTGTGTCCCTCAGTAACAATTCTGTGTCCCTCAGTAACAATTCTGTGTCTGTCCCTGAGTAACAATTCTGTGTCCCTGAGTAACAATTCTGTGTCCCTGAGTAACAATTCTGTGTCTGTCCCTGAGTAACAATTCTGTGTCCCTGAGTAACAATTCTGTGTCTGTCCCTGAGTAACAATTCTGTGTCCCTGAGTAACAATTCTGTGTCTGTCCCTGAGTAACAATTCTGTGTCCCTGAGTAACAATTCTGTGTCCCTGAGTAACAATTCTGTGTCCCTCAGTAACAATTCTGTGTCCCTCAGTAACAATTCTGTGTCCCTCAGTAACAATTCTGCGTCTGTCCCTGAGTAACAATTCTGTGTCCCTGAGTAACAGTTCTGTGTCCCTGAGTAACAATTCTGTGTCCCTGAGTAACAGTTCTGTGTCCCTGAGTAACAATTCTGTGTCTCTGAGTAACAATTCTGTGTCCCTGAGTAACAATTCTGTGTCCCTCAGTAACAAATCTGTGTCCCTCAGTAACAATTCTGTGTCTGTCCCTGAGTAACAATTCTGTGTCCCTGAGTAACAGTTCTGTGTCCCTGAGTAACAATTCTGTGTCCCTCAGTAACAATTCTGTGTCTGTCCCTGAGTAACAATTCTGTGTCCCTCAGTAACAATTCTGTGTCCCTCAGTAACAATTCTGTGTCTGTCCCTGAGTAACAATTCTGTGTCCCTGAGTAACAGTTCTGTGTCCCTGAGTAACAATTCTGTGTCCCTGAGTAACAGTTCTGTGTCCCTCAGTAACAATTCTGTGTCCCTCAGTAACAATTCTGTGTCCCTCAGTAACAATTCTGTGTCCCTCAGTAACAATTATGTGTCCCTCAGTAACAATTATGTGTCTGTCCCTGAGTAACAATTCTGTGTCCCTGAGTAACAGTTCTGTGTCCCTGAGTAACAATTCTGTGTCCCTGAGTAACAATTCTGTGTCCCTCAGTAACAATTCTGTGTCCCTGAGTAACAATTCTGTGTCCCTCAGTAACAATTCTGTGTCCCTCAGTAACAATTCTGTGTCCCTCAGTAACAATTCTGTGTCTGTCCCTGAGTAACAATTCTGTGTCCCTGAGTAACAGTTCTGTGTCCCTGAGTAACAATTCTGTGTCCCTGAGTAACAGTTCTGTGTCCCTGAGTAACAATTCTGTGTCCCTGAGTAACAATTCTGTGTCCCTGAGTAACAATTCTGTGTCCCTCAGTAACAATTCTTTGTCCCTGAGTAACAATTCTGTGTCCCTCAGTAACAATTCTGTGTCCCTCAGTAACAATTCTGTGTCCCTCAGTAACAATTCTGTGTCTGTCCCTGAGTAACAATTCTGTGTCCCTGAGTAACAATTCTGTGTCCCTGAGTAACAATTCTGTGTCCCTCAGTAACAATTATGTGTCCCTTAGTAACAATTCTGTGTCTGTCCCTGAGTAACAATTCTGTGTCCCTCAGTAACAAATCTGTGTCCCTCAGTAACAATTCTGTGTCTGTCCCTGAGTAACAATTCTGTGTCCCTGAGTAACAGTTCTGTGTCCCTGAGTAACAATTCTGTGTCCCTGAGTAACAGTTCTGTGTCCCTGAGTAACAATTCTGTGTCCCTGAGTAACAATTCTGTGTCCCTCAGTAACAATTCTGTGTCTGTCCCTGAGTAACAATTCTGTGTCCCCGAGTAACAGTTCTGTGTCCCTGAGTAACAATTCTGTGTCCCTGAGTAACAATTCTGTGTCCCTCAGTAACAATTCTGTGTCCCTGAGTAACAATTCTGTGTCCCTGAGTAACAATTCTGTGTCTGTCCCTGAGTAACAATTCTGTGTCCCTGAGTAACAATTCTGTGTCTGTCCCTGAGTAACAATTCTGTGTCCCTGAGTAACAATTCTGTGTCCCTCAGTAACAATTCTGTGTCCCTCAGTAACAATTCTGTGTCCCTCAGTAACAATTCTGTGTCTGTCCCTGAGTAACAATTCTGTGTCCCTGAGTAACAGTTCTGTGTCCCTGAGTAACAATTCTGTGTCCCTGAGTAACAATTATGTGTCCCTGAGTAACATTTCTGTGTCCCTGAGTAACAATTCTGTGTCCCTCAGTAACAAATCTGTGTCCCTCAGTAACAATTCTGTGTCCCTCAGTAACAATTCTGTGTCTGTCCCTGAGTAACAATTCTGTGTCCCTCAGTAACAATTCTGTGTCGCTCAGTAACAATTCTGTGTCCCTCAGTAACAATTCTGTGTCTGTCCCTGAGTAACAATTCTGTG